>NC_089317.1:11053443-11208443 GCF_036669915.1 Pocillopora verrucosa
GGACAGTTTGTCAGAAAAACATCAAGTATTTTGTCCCGCCTAGTAGGTACTTTAACCATCTGATGCAGACCATGTTGTTGCATAAGATCTTTTATTTGCAGCTGATTTATGTCACCTGCAATTACGATCTTGGCGTTCGGATCATCGTGCAGAATTTGATCACAGGTTTCAGATAAGAAATTCAGTAGATCAGCTGGTTCGTAGATGGGGTCAGGCGGATGGTAAACACTGGCAGCGAAAAACTCGGAATTTGGAGTTGTTATTTTGCACCAAAGAGTCTCAAACTCAAGCTGTCCATGGGCGTTGATTGCTTTTATTTTCCAGTCCTTCCTACAGATGACAGCAACCCCTCCACCGGCACGTATTCCATTCCGGTCTTTTCTAACCATCACATAGCCGTCAGGGCAGATCAAGTGGGACAGGATTTTCTTGTTTAGCCAAGATTCCGAGACAAAACAAAGATCAATATTATTACTGCTCAGTTCAGCATACAAGGCTGGGGCAGCATCAGCTTTCACTAGAGAGCGAGCATTTATAACCATGCATTTCGGAACAACTTTAGGAGCAGTAGGAGTATTTTCAATTTTCACTGAAATGAGCGATCGGGATAGATTTGTCGATTTATTTCGCATTGTCGTGTAACGCTTGTTGACGTTGCGTGACGGACGACGCGAAACAATAGTAGGAATATTTGAGAGCGAATTATTCCGCTTTTCCTTGACCCACTTGCCAGCTCTAGAACCCCGATAAGCTGTTCTTCTATGCATGTGGTTTAAGGTAGGGCGAAACTGGGGTGTAGATGTTCTATTTGGATGTAACCGGTACAGCCCATCTCTGGAATAACCGTAGCGACGGGTCGAGATGTCGCGGGTAAAATTAGCATAATCAACATAACGTAAGTTGCCAACAACATGTTCAAAAGTTCCAGAAAGCTGTTGAACTGTTGCTTGATTTTGACTGTCGAGGCCCTGACATTGTAAAGTAGCGGTATTGGGGCCAGGATTGATTTCGACATCCATTGCCACGGTTAGATCCACTGCAAAGGGACGAAAAAGGCTGACATATCCGTGCTTAGTCCAAACGCTAACTGGGCGAGATGAGAAGCTTGAGTTTCGTAGCTTGTGCGATAGAACATGGCTAACTTTAACCTTACTATGCGCTGAATAGCCTCTTAAATTGTAGAAGAAAGGGGTATTTCGAGTTAGTTCGAAAGCCCCAGCGAGAAAGGCAATAAAAAGTGCCGCCTTTCGTAACGTGGCCGCCATATTGGGCGCTAATTACCATACCATGAAATGGTTACCTGAGAAAGAGCCGTGGTTTGAATGATACTTACTACAAAGACCAGGATATCAAACCACAAACAAATCTGACCTCACAACAGCTGATTAAATTTGCTTGGCAAATCGCTTATTTGTCATCGATACCAGTGAGTGATGTAATAAATCTTTGAATGACGTTCTTATAGAATAAGGCCCCATTTGTCACTCACTTTACCTGACTTTTCATTAAATCGTGGACTCACTGCCTAGGATGTCATCCCATGTCAGCTGAGTCACCCCTAAGTCTCGTTTCGTTAAATGGTGTTTTCCGTAAGAAACGTTTTCTCTTTGTGTAAGGTTATTCATAGAGATCTTGCAGCTCGTAATGTGTTGGTTGGAGAGGAGGAAACATGCAAAGTGACGGACTTTGGAATGGCCAGAGATGTGCAAGAGGACAATATTTATGAAAGAAAAACCAGGGTATGAATAATCTTAAGAAATCATATAATGTTCTCGTAAGTCTTGGATTGTGTGGCTTAAGACGCCTCACTGGAGTGACTGCTTAAAGAAAAAAGCTCAGTAAATCCTGTTCCGTTTCCCGGAACTTTCGTTATGGTGTTGTCGTCATTGGGAGCATTAGTACTTTTTAATGACTACACTAACTCCTTGCATTTTTGCTTCTTATTCAGGGGCGTCTCCCCGTAAAATGGACTGCCATTGAGGCGTTGCTTTACGGAAAATATTCTACTAAGAGTGATGTGTGAGTACAAAGAAGACATAACACTGCAGTTAAGCTCAATGAGAATGGTTTTGTATGAACTGTTTTCAGGTCTGCAAAAAGTTATTTGGTAACTTTTGTATTTAGGTCTTTTTATTTTGCTGGTGTGAGCTCATCTCAGTGAGAAGTGGTTATTCTCATTTTTCATGGTTAGTGACCAGGGATCAACTCCTATGACCCTGTGCAGGTGTCCCTCCCCACCCCATTCCCCCTTCCCCTTTAATACCAAAGATGTTTTAATTAATTTTTTTTGCAGGAAAGAAATTTTATTCCTTAAATTTATCCCGTTTGTTTTACAGGTGGAGCTACGGAGTTCTCCTCTATGAGATTTTCACGATTGGTAAGTTACTAGGCAGATTGCCAGTCCAGTAATTTTAGCCTCAGAAATTGGGGGGACACGAAGTCATGAAGTAAGCAGGGTTTACCAATTGGCTTTTGGTCATACCAAGTCGCTGGCCCTAGCCGGAAAAATTGTTAATAGAAATACATCTGTGGAGCTTTTCATTTTAGAGTATATTAACATTAGGTGCTCTATTCAGGTGGTTCACCGTATCCAAGGATGGATGGAAGAAAAATTGCAAACTTACTTCAAGAGGGATACAAAATGCCTAAACCACAACATGTGGATAATAAGTTGTATGATAATATCTTATTATTGTTTCTTGATGGCTTTTATCGTACAGTAGTATTTGTGACGCTTTTTGTTCGAGTTTCATGTGCGCCTTAAGATAAAACCATCTTTACTTATTGAACCAGCCTAACGAAGGGAAATGAAAGAAGAAGTACACTATCACCAGTTGATTTCTTTTGTATAAATCTGTTCTCTATTGTAACAAGATGGAATTATAAGACTAAAATGGTTTTTGAACCGTTTCTAATAAGACTTTTTTTTGGACGTCCTTTTAGGTATGACTTTATGACAAAAATGTTGGAAAGACGACCCTAACTTGAGACCATCTTTTGAGAAGTTGAGAAACAGACTCAAAGAAACGGAAAAACAGCACAAGGTAGAATGGTAGAGTTTACAAACAGACTCTATGTGTTCTTTTTTCCCTATTCAAAGTTTGATTGTTAGAATCTATCACCATCAACTTAACTTGATAACGGCGGCACCATGAATGCTTGCAAGCGTAGTTTATGACTTCAATTTATATCGCTTTTCGAGCAGTTTTCAATTGAGTTTCGAAAGTGCAAATCGAAAGTAAAAACTAAAACTAATCCCAGCTTGATCACACGCGTTTTCCGCGCTTCAAGGAGGATGCCAGATCCTACTTTTAAGTTATCATTGGTTAATGTTGATGTTAAACTTTGTTCTGATTGATAGTAGTGAATACTTTGGGTTTGGTTTTTCAAGGGTTAGGCTTAGGGTTAGTTGGTTTTTCGATGATTAATCTAAGACTTCACTATCTAAAATTAATTGTAACAGCAATATGCTCTCTTTCTGGGTAGAAAAATGAAGGAACTCTCGAAAGCTTAACAGAGTATAGTATAATTTATAATCATTTTTCATATTTTTTCGTATGCCTCCCCCCCCCCCAGCGTTATAGATTTTTTTTATATGTTTTTTACACAAAACATGTATTTTATTTTGCATCTGCTGTCCCTTTTGTTATATTTTGAAATTTAGCGGATGAATCTCTTGTCGTAAAAAAATTCCTTTATTGATTAAGGTGGTCCAGTAGGGAAAACAGTAATATTTTTTTAACCAGCAGTTCAACCATGTGTAGATAGTGTTCATCAAGAGAAGTAAGTTTTCGCCATGTACTGATCAATTTCATCACAAAATCCTAACTTTTATGAAACTTTCTAAATGGTTGCAATGGGTTTATAATGGCCTAGCTATTCTTTAAAAATAAAGAAAAACAATTTAAAAAATCAAAGGGCTCACTCAGTTTCTATCGATTTCAATCATCCCCCGACATATTTACAGAGTACTGAGATTCTGATTTATTTGTTTCACTTGAAATTTTTGGCAATGAAAGTCATAATAAGACGTTGTCCCTCTTATACTGTGCATTATTTAAGTCTTGCATTCCAATGAAACAAAATTAAAATTATCTGTGAAAAGTTCAAGCGATCATGGCATTCGATCGAGAAGTTGACAACTAAAGAAATTAACAACAATTACAAGCAGACCAGCAACCTCACAAAGTTTCAGTCATTCGCGCTTGACAAGAGAAACGAGAAAATATACAGAAAGCCTAACCGCACTTTGCTAAAACGGCTTCAGAAAGGCTTGATCCACAAGCAAACAGAAAGTAAATTATGACATCAGCTCAGAAAGTCTCACAACACTGACATATTTCTGCTTCTTGGTGCTTTCGATCTCTCAGGCTCCACCTTAAGTATAAATGTAAACGACCAAGGTTAAGCGGGGTACCTAACCTACCTGAGGTCCCCCACCTACATGCAACAGGCCCTTATGAATAAATATAAATCAGGGCGTGAAATTGCGCCTGATACAGGCGCCAATGAGACTAAATTTCTCACTTTGGCGACCAAATCCTGAAAATTGGTCACCAAATTGGCGATTAGAATGTTTCATTGTAATCTTACCTAGAGATGGAGTGAATTAAATGATTGCAAAGATAAATTCGCGGCAAATTTCCTCGTTAAGTTTGTTTCCAAAACGCTGCACATGCCTCTCGATCGATAACTAAACGCTATCTTGAATTTAGGTAAGCTTAAACGTTGTATATCATCCATCCTAGTGTCCACTTTGAAGCACGTTAAAGATCTTTTCGCTGACAGCGTAAAAAACGGTTTTGTTTGTCTTTGAAAATGGGGACCAAATTTTTTTGAATTGGCTACCGTTTGAAGAATTTAAGGAGCCAAGTGGCTATCAGAAAAAAAAAATTAATTTCAGGCCCTGTAAATAATTTTGGCGAAATTACTTTTGGCCGGAGGCCGTTAAGAGAACAAAGAGTGACCTTGTAGCCCTTTCTCGTTAAAGACCTCCGGTTCAGTTCTCGGTTTGTGCTGTGTTTAGATGATTCTTATATCGACAGCAGCAGATTACTGTGCCTTTTAGATTATTTAAAATTAGAGGAGAGCTGTTCTTCTTTTGACGAAATCGAAAAAGTAAATTGTTTCAATATAACTGCGATCTAAAATTTTCTCCTTCAAATGGCATGAAATTATAAGGGCTTGGTCACAACTAGCGCATGCGCATTCAAAACAGAAAAAATAATGGCACTAACAGGCTGTTGGCCTTAATGCCGTCGAGTTTCATCCATTCAATCCTCCGACGTGTTGTCACTGCTAAAAAAGGCTCAGATATGACTCACATCAAGGATTCAATTGAGTATTGTTTATATATTTTACCAATACCTTAATCGTACAATGTTTATGCTTCTTTGTCTATGTTAAGTTATGGAAGCACAAAAAGACGACGGAGAATTTAAGATGCCCGATTTGTGTGGAACAAAAGGAGTCAGTAGAACATATTTCAAGAGCAAACTATGTCGGAAGGAGGCCTTTTATTTGCAAATCTCTACTTACTCCAGGATATGTTGGCAAGTAGTCAGAATCTTATATAAGAACTGCTGATTACATTAGGCTTTGCTTGGAAATTTTATGGTTGTTTTCGACAAGATGCGACGGTCATTATCATATATATCCCTCAACAGCAAATGAGCTTGAATTCATTCCTGACATAGCCAGTATTACCTTTTAAGATCTCAAAACTGTGCAGGATTCAATATCTTGATAGCATTGAATCCTGAGATTGTTAACTTGTAAACGATTTGCAAACCTCTTTCAGTGTATTTTTAAAGAATTAATATGCATAAAGCTGTCCTCTTTTAAGAGCTGTTATGTTTGTGTTCTGTCGATTTGGCAATAGAGCCAGTGATAGTTAGCTTATATTCTTTTCTTTCCCTAAACAGTCAGAATGAAATCTTTACATTATGTCTTCATCAAAAGGGAAAGCCCTGAAATTTATTGAAAGTCGCAGGAAACGGTGGGAGCAAAACTGGTGTACATATTGATCCATAATTAGCTTGTATTGTACGTATTGCATTGTTGCTAACATCAGTGACTTTTTTAGTCTTACCATATTCTAATGTCATCCCTGATCCATAACTGAACAGATGCACAGCAACATACAATCTACTGGTTAAATATAATATAGAGGCAAAATGTTGATAGTGGTGATGTCACCTATTTGCTGAGCTCTAATAGATCGTAAGTAAGAAGGAATTAACATATGTGTATATTATTCATCTTATGATATAACGATTTAGTATACCATATTAAAAACTACCTATAGTTAAATGCAAAACGAAATTTAATTGGTGAAAAGGTCTCCGTTTCTTCTCTTTCGATCTCTTAGAAGTCTCCGGCCAAAAGTAATTTCGTAAAAGACGCTTTAAACGGTCCATGAGGGCGAAAAAATTACCACAATTGCGTCGATTCACATTTCATTAAACTTAATTGAGGCATTCAGACCTGTAACGTAGATATGCAATTTTCAGAGCGTAATTCATAACCGTCATAGATTTACCAGATCTTGTTCGTCTCGTGTCAACAATTATTAACCACGAACGGATAGTGTGGACCAGTGTTTTTACAAAGCCTAATGAAAATAGGGAAAATGTGGCTTATATGTATCATTTTGTGAGGAATTGAGATTGGAAGAACCCTAATCCTTCTAGTTCCGCTCTCTTTCAATTTCTTCGGCTCTCCCCGAAAAGGCAAAAATCAAATTACTTATATTTATTCTCGAGGGCCTGTTGACATGGAGGTATGGAATACCTGGGTGGGTGAGGTAACTGGCCTAGCTGTGTTCGAAAAATTGCCCGCGTTTTTTTTTTTTCTTTTCTATTCTTAAGGCGAAGCCTTAGAGATCGAAAGCACCAAGAAGTGGAAAGACGCACGTTTTCATTCGAAAACTTCCTGCGCTCATATCGTCATAATTCATTTTCTGTTTTGCTTGTGGATCGAGCCATTCTGAAGCCATCTCAGCAGTGTAGCAAAGTGTTGGAACAGGCTTTCTTTTTACTCTCTCGTTAATCATCCTTTGCAGCGCGTATAACCGAAATTCTGTAAGATTGCAGTCTGCTTGCAATTACTGTTAAATTCCTTTAACTTCTCGATCGATTGATGAAATTGAACGGTACATGGCGAAAGACTTACTTTTCCTAATCAACACCATCTAAACATGGCTAAACCGCTGGTTCAGACTATTTTCCCTGTCTGGGTGTGAGATACACGAAAAGCACGGTCTCGACTTTTTGTAACTCTCCGCGACATGCTTACATAAATTTTGTTTGCGCTGATTATTGATTTTTTTTTTGACATCGCCCGAAAAGGACGGAGCACTCGTAGTCTACTTCTACCCGAAGATCCCTTTTACAAGTTACCAGCCTGGTCAATTCGTAACCAGTCAGTTGGGTTGTTTCATACCCAGACTAATAAGGTATGTTTTATATGTTAAGTATCTTTAAAGTACGGTCGGTTTCTTATTTTAAATAGCAATATTCCCTGCCTTAAATAAGTTCTGTTTCCGTGGTGCCCATTTTCATATACGCGACTAGCGAATGATGTATGTTTCCTTTGTTAAAATAAACGAATTCATTACCTTTAATAACAAGGAGGGGAAAAAAGGAGTCTTTCCTTTTTCAAAAGTATTCAGTGCTTTAACACATTCTTCAATAGTTATAAGTCCTTCACAACTTAGTCTATCTTCCTTAGGTTATTTTGTAATTCTAGCTTGACCAAGAAAGTGCCCCAAAATATCAGGCTGCACCGTATTAACTTTCGTACTATACGGGTTTTTATAATATTTTGAAGACGAGTCTAAATTTTTTTCATAATTTGTGGTAATAACTCCACTTAGACAAAGTTTTCTAATATGTTTCCTTGTATGGTTTCTTCCTTGGAATGTTCTCGCGCGTATTCTCTTCGAATTAAAGATTCACCAAAATTGAGATCTTACTTCTTGCGAGATGAGTGAGCATGTAGTTTCCTTTTTATTTTATTTATTTATTTATTTTTTACTTTCACTCGGTTGTTTTCTCGCTATACCGTAGTATAATAAGTAATATATTTTGGTGTTCGAATTACTTCATAAATTGTAATATGTTTATTATTTGTTTAAAATCCTATAAGTTAGCAAGGGAATACCAATTTGTAAAAAAAGAAAAGTTATATATCATGATATGGACCGGACATGGCTATTGAATGGAATGATGCGAGACTCCTTCGATAAAAACTCCTTCGGTATGTTCTCGAAAAATTTTCCAACCAAGATTCCGTTACGTTTGAGTTTTTATGTTTGAATCTGTGCGTTTTGCACGTTGCAGATCCTTCTGAACCTTTACATCTGTTATATCCGTTGTTAGCATTCTTCCACAGACCTTTCTTCCTTCAGGTTATTAATGAAGATCAATTTCGATGGGTTCTTGGATAAGAACTGATAAGTTAAACATCAATACGAGTAACTGACAGCATAGTACATTACAATACAGAAGATAAATGGAAAGTGTATCTCTATTTAACATTGGTCAAAGAATTTTTGAATGAATGCATACTCTCAAGTAACATTCACTGAAACTGTTCGGTTCTTTGGTTCACCAAAGCCATAGTATGCTGTACAGGTAAATGTTCCTGCATCACTCCTGTTGATGTCTGTTATAGTCAGCACCATTCCTTCTTGCACCACACTAGTATTATTTCCTTGGTTCACTGTCTTCTCTTTGGTCAAAGTGCTGTTTGGTTCTGGTCGACCTGAGGCTTCGCACGTTAACTGTAAGTTCCTACCTTCAAGAACAGTTGGTTTACCTCTAATTCCACTGATATTTGTTAGAACTAAGAGTAGTTAAAAAGTCACAAATAAACTTCAAGGATAATTGAATGGCATGTACCCATGTTATAAAAAGCAACCTGCAAAAGTAATAATAATGTCAACGTGATTTTTATACGTTCTTTGCAAACCTTGCACATGCAAATGAAATTCATACGTGCTATGATTTTGTAAATTTTTCAAGAATAGTCCTGGATCATAATCCATTATAAGAGCTTTAATATGCAAAAATGTCTGCCTTAAGAAATTCGGTGGGCCATGAAAAGGCCACTAAATTTTCCTGAATTCTCTTCTCAGATTAAACTAAGCATTATTATTTTAACCGCAGTTTCCGTGAAATATTTTTTAGAAGTTAATACTCACGGGAACCATTAAAAAAATTATTGAAAAAATAATTTCTTTTGGGACTTTAGTCCACCAAAGTGTGATTAGCCAATAATAACGTGTCACCATAAATGACTCCCGCAATGTTTTTGGCAGCAAAACATCATGGTTCTTGATTTCAATCCTTATAACATCGCTTAGTTTCAGTTGCGGCATATAGGGATCTTTGCCATAACTCTACATATAAAAGGAAAGTGCGAATGAATGAAGATAAAATGGAAAATAGTCCTTGACTGTGAGCCAACGAGGAGGTTGGGTGTAACAGCAAGAAATTAAAGAAATCCCAAGAGGAATGGCAACAAAATCTAGCTGAAATCGAGAGGGTCTTGTGGTTTGAGCAATCTTCCCGCATTTTTGCAACTAGCAACCATCAAGAGGTGCTCCTGCAGCCAGTTCAAGCCACTATATATTTGAAATCAAATTGCTCTCTAAAGGAATTGAACCATGGTCTGTCAGGTAAAATTGCTAGATAGTTTCCAGCAAATTATGGTTTTTTAGGAAACTATCTACCTGTTTAAATACATTAAACGAGTTTATGAAAATAGAAAAAATGTCTGGACATTTTTACTTTTGCGAAGAATTGGTATTGACATGACGAACCCTTGCTTGTAGCCCATTAGCACAGAAATATTTCGAATATTTCCCGCTCCTTTCGATTTCCCCAACTCCTCCCGAAATATAGAATTATTCGTAGTTGTTCTTAGGGTAGAGCAAGAGATATCTTACAACCCATATACCTTGATATATGGGTTGATGTTGTCATACTTTTTGTTATTCTTATGGAGTTTTGAAGCCTTGTTTAATATAAATAGCCTCATCTTAACAGGAAAGAGGGGGTTGTTGGGAGAATTCCAGAAAATGTCCAGGGTTTGCATAACTTTAGAGAATTCTTCCAACCCCAATTCCCAACGAGTATTTTGATGAGGCTTAAGTCCGTTATAGCTTTTCTAAAATATTTCTCAGATATAATTATAAACACAGACGGCGTATTTTCACAACCGTGTTACCCCCATCTTAACACTCCTATCGACCAATAAGAACACGCTGCTATCTTAAATATTCCCTTAGAAAGGACCATTAACCGATAAAGATCAGTAGAAAATGAGGAAATCACTTCATTTTATTGCATCGATTACATTAACTCGTTTCGTTTCCCACATAGTTGGGTCAATATACAATATACAGCCGTCCAAACCGAATAAAGGACGTATTATACAACCGAAAGATTCAACCGCTACATGGCAAGTTACACTGGACAACAGAGACAACGAACCAGTTTGCTCTGTAGCAACAAATGGTCTTCTTTTGGGGCTCAACTTTTCGTATAAAGTGTACGAAAGTTCCTTTGTTGCTGTAGGCAATTAGTTATTTAGGCGAAGCCGGGCGGAAAAGTTTAGGGTTAAAATGTTCGGGGAGGCTGTGGGCGTCAAAATTGCTCATAAAGTTTCATCCCTCCTTATCAAGTTTTGTAAAACAGAGAGTTTTTGAAAATCCTCGTTTTCATGAACAATCTTTTATCATCTAATTTACCGAGGAAGAAGATGAGTGGTGAAAGATGGCGAGAAGGAGGGAAAAATATGTTACTGATGTCCAGTTTCCCGTAAATCTGCGGGAGATGGACTTCAGACAAACTGAGAGAAACTTCACCAGACCTTCTTACACTTGTCTTAAATACCTCTACGTAAAGAGTGGCGTGTTTACCGTCTAAATCAAAATAACCCTTTCAAAGCAGCAATTTTTCTTCTACACGTTCCGCGACTATTAACCTAAACAAGCAATTAAATTAATGTAATTAGGCGTGGGATTGGGATCACAGGAGCTATGCAGACTCAATAGAGAATCGAAGCCATAAGTGCTTCTTACTTCGAAACGACGAACCTGCACGTGGGTTTCAGATGAGGAGTTTTACCAAGTTCACGAGTATTTTGAATTTTAATATCAGTACGACGGCTGCAACAATTATCACGCATTGTAAGGTACAAATGGGAAAATTTATTGGCTGGATTTGCATGCACATTTTAAAAGAAATTACATGTTTTGTCTTTAAAAAATTCTAAAATTATTGGACTATGGGAAAAATATGGGTTGCAGCTTCTATAATTCTTTATAAAAAATCTTTTGTCTCTTCAAGACTAAGAATTTGAAAAATATACATATAAAAATTAATGAAACAGTCACTTTGCCTCGCTTAATATAAACAAACTTTTTGTAGCCTTACTTCATCAGCAAAGAATTGAAAGTTAACATCAAATATATAGAGAAAATAAAGGATGATCCCACGAGGCTGCAACATCCATTATCATTCTAATTGTTCTTATTTGGTCGGTATTTTGACATACGGACCGTTGCCTATTTACAGGCTGTGTGCCTGATGTCACAAGTATTTCCTCGTCTATTAACTCACTTAAGATCTTAGACGACGAAAAGTCCATTAAATGTTCGTAGGTTTAATAATACACTGGGTTTTGTCACGTCGAGACAAATTCACTTTAAAGCTTGGTCGAACACATTTTAACAATCCATGATTATTGCTGGTATACTTGACCAAATGTTAAAAAATTTATATATACGAAAAACTGTATAAAAGCTGTACTTTGCCTCGCTTCGCTGTTAAACAGCTTGTTTTGGAGAGTTACTTGATCAGCAAATTATTAGCGGTTTTAAAGGTTAATCTCAAATATATAAGGAAAGAGGAAGATGATCTCATAGGACTGCATTATTCATTACTCCATCCTTTCCTGTTTGAGAACTTGCTGGCTCACACGGCTAAATCTTCGACATTCACGTAAAGTCGATGGTCATAATTTTTTAAGTTTATCAACCCCTATAAAAACAGAAAAGAAAGAAAGGAGGAAAACATCAGGAAAAAGTGCCACTTTAATCATACATATAAATAATACTTTGCTTAACTTTTGATGGTGCCTTTATTTTAAACCTTTTAACCATAGACAGAGTCCTCCAGTAATCACAACCACCAAGCAGAACGAAGGTCAACAACATCATCAGCCAATGAGAACTCAGAGTAAAATCAGGCAACCTGTTTCAAGCGCGGGAAAACACGACTGACCAAGTTGGGATAGGTTGTAGCTTTGCATTTGATTAGTTGAGATGGTGGCGCAAGTTTTCTGGCAAGGAATCAAAGCAATCTTGGACTATTTTTGGTACTCAACTGAATACTACTCTACAAGGGAAATAAATTGAAACCACGAGCTACGCTTCGAAACCTTTTTGGTGACACTGTTATGGAGTAAATTTGACGGCGATAGATTCAAACGTTCAAATTTTCAAAAGAAAAAAAAAAGAGAGAGTCTCTTTGCAAACTCTTAAGTTCTACCTTGTGCTGGTTTTCCATCTCTCTGAGTTTGTTTCTCAACTTCTCAAAAGATGGTCTCAAGTTAGGTTCGTCTCTCCAACATTTCGTCATTATTTCATACCTGAAACAAAAGGATGTTATGAATATCTCGGTATGTCATTGGTGGCTTAGAAACGGTCCAACCTATTCTCGATGAACAAGCTTTTTGGTCGCAAATTTCCTCTCTTTAATAACAAAGTAGAAAAGGTATATAACACAGTTATAAACTCGTGATAATGTACTTCTCCTTTCATTTCCCTTCGTTAGGCTGGTTCAACAAGTAAAAATGTTGAATCTGGAGGTGCACATGCAACCCGAACAAAAGCAGGACAAACAAACAAGAAAAACCAAAGACCAACAACAGCAACACCATATTAACATACAACTTATCATCCACATGTTGTGGTTTAGGCATTCTGTATCCCTCTTGAAGTAAGTTTGCAATTTTTCTTCCATCCATTCGTGAATACGGTGAACCACCTGAATTGGAGTAGGTAATGTTAACATATTCTAAAATGAAAATCTTTACATATGTAAAAATATTTTCACATAAGGTTCATTTTTGTATCATTGTTCATTAATTCTTTCGGTCAAGTCCAGGGACTGTGGCAATCTGAACCAGCTTGGTAGTTATGAAACACACGGCCAAAACTGGAAAACTCCAGACTAGCCGGTATAACTTACCAATTGTGAAAATCTCATAGAGAAGAATTCCGTAGCTCCACCTGTAAAACAAACGGGATGAGTTTAAGGAAAATGAGCATAACCACTCCCTCCTGAGATGACCTCACATCAAGAAAATACAAAGACCAGAATACAGTAGTGACCCAATAGCTTTTCCCAGACCCGAAAACAATTCATACAAAACAATCTCATTAAGCCTATATGCAGTGCCCATGTCTTCATTGTACTCACACGTCACTCTTGGTAGAGTACTTTCCGTAAAGCAACGCCTCAATGGCAGTCCATTTTACAGGGAGACGCCCCTAAATAAGAAGCAAAAATGCAAGGAGTTGGCGTAGTCCTTTAGAGTTCCAATGCTCCAAATGGCGAGAACAGTGTCACGAAGGTTCTTTAAACTAACAAGGATTTACTGAGCTTGTTTTCTTTAAGCAGTCACTCCAGTGAGGCATATTCAGCCACATAATCCAAGGCTTGCAAGAACATTATGTGTTTTCTTAAAATAATTCATACTGACCCTGGTTTTTCTTTCGTAAATGTTGTCTTCTTGCACATCTCTGGCCATTCCAAAGTCCGTCACTTTGCACGTTTCCCCTTCTCCAACCAACACATTACGAGCTGAAAGATCTCGATGGATAACCTTCAACAAAGCGAAGATGTTTCTTTTGGAAAACACCCTTTAACGAATTAAGAGACGACTGACATGGGATGACATGGCATCCTTGGGAATGCGGAGTCCAGGAGTCAATAATAAGTGAGGTATAATGAGTGTGAGCCTTATTTTCTAACGACATCACTCAAAGAATAGTTACATCACTCACTGGTATCGATGACAAATAAGACATTCCATCGGCGATTTGCCAAGCAAACTTTATCAGCTGCTGAGAAGTAAGATTTGTTTGTGGTTTGATATCCGGGTCTTTGTAGTAAGTATCACTTAATCCGCGGCTCTTTCTCAGGTAACCCAGCAGATCCCCAAAGGGAACGTATTCGATCAACACCAACAGTGGCTCTAGAAAGACAAACAAGATAACGCCAATACTGATTAAACGCCACACATGGAAGCAGAACTACGAATAAATGTCGCCCTCCAATAATCGCCGCCGCCACTTGGAAGAGTACGACGTCCATTTCACGAAGATAAGAAAATAAGAAATTGACTACCGTAAAATACGTTAGTATTTAAAATCCTTGAAATTTATTTTAAAAGCAAGGTGACCACACATTTCTAAACTCGGAAAATGAATTACAAAGGGGTAAGATGTCGATGCCACGCATTAAACTTTAAATTTGTTGATGGCAGGTCATCTTTCACCTTCGTGGTCTACTACTGTAAAGGTTCCTGCTCTCTATATTTATATCAGAGCGGCTCATATGCGCAATATTCGCGCAAACCTTGCGCATAAAGGTATAGTCTGAACTCATTTATGACCCATCGTTAAATTTTGCTGATCTTACATCTCAGCTATTGAGTAAACACACGCTGCTATTTAGCGGACAGTACAAAAATGTGACTATTTCTCTGCTGTCTGAGAAGCCCTATCCAGACCTGACAAGTGCATGCAAGAATATAATAAGGCCAAGCTTTAAGCGTTGGTTAAGCGTCGGTCAAGGATTTTCCAAAAGTTAACCTAGTGTAACTTACACTTCGAGCAATGTGCGGAACTCTGGGTGTTAGAAATGTAAGGTCTCTTGGGTCTCAAGCTGATAATAAACATTTCAGTACTTACCAGATTTGGTAACGCATCCCAGGAGTTTGATCACGTAAGGATGAGGTTTAAGTTGTTTCATCAATTCAAGTTCAGATAGCAAATTCTTTTTCTCTGATTCAGAAGCGTTTTCTGCAACATATTTTTCGATCAATAATCTTCAAATAACATTTCACATAAAATCACAAACATATCATTCAACTATGCCATTCATATAGGTAAAAGTACACTGATAGATAAATAGAAAGATTTATAGGTAGATAGGTAGATAGATAGATGGATGAAGAGGTAGATAGATAGATAAATTGATAGATTGATAGATTGATAGATTGATAGATAGATTGATAGATGGATAGATGGATAGATAGATAGATAGAGAGATAGATAGATAGATAGATAGATAGATGGATAAATAGATGAAAAAAGAGAGAGATAGCTAGATAGAGACAGACACTCCAACAAACCGACTGACATATAGATATATAGACAGATATACAGATATAAAGATATATAGATAGATAAATGAGTAGATGAATAGTTAGATAGATGGATAGATTGATACACAGACAGGGAGATAGATGCATAGATACATAGACAGATAAAGAAGTACATTGATTAATTGATCGATTGATAGATAGATAGATAGATAGATAGATAGATAGATAGATAGCTACACAGATAGATAAATAGATTGATAAATAGGTAAGTAGGTAAGTAGATAGATAGATAGATAGATAGATAGATAGATAGGTAGATAGAAAGGTAATTATACAGATAGATAGGTAGATAGATAAATAGATACCATCCATTTCTACCACACATCATATTTCAGGTGCTTTTTTTAACTCAAAAACAAATAATTTTAGTCAATTCAAGTTCAGATAGCAAATTCTTTTACTTCGATTCAGAAGCGTTTTCTGCAAACTTAAAAACCTGCACACAAAGATAAAGTCTGAACTCATTTATGATCCATTATTAAATTTTTCTTCATCAATGTAGAGCGCTGTGTTTCGGAAATGTAACCATCATTTGAGGGGGATCATTTACAAAAAATCTTAAACAACTAAAAACAGAAAAAAATGGACAGAAAACAGAAAAATCTGGACAGATCTCTAAGTCTGATCAAACACCATAAAATACAACATGATTTCAGTATTACTTGGTACCTGACAACATTTTAACAGCTACGAGCGTCTTCTTGGTTCTTCCTTGAAGGTTATCGGCTGTTGCCTTGGCAACCAGACTAAAAGCACCTTTTCCAACGATCTGCTTTATCGTCACATGTTCTCTAGGAATCTCACAGGAGCGTGTGTATGGATCAAGAGAAGCGTACTCGCTGATTTGTTCATTGCTGAGTGGACTAGTATCTGCCATCACTTGTGAATGAGCTCTGTCATCCAGTGCCATGTAATGGCTTTGAGAAGGTTTAGGCAATTCGACTACAATCTTAGAAAAAAATAGTTTTCAATTTCATAAAATACTCCCGTATTTACTTGAATGACGTATTTTAATGTATCAAGGAATAATCGACGTATATTCCTTGTGGATCATAACTTTCTGGGTTTGGGTAAACTGTCAACCACAATGAAAATAGACTCAGTAAAGGCAGCAACTTAAGAAAAAAAAGCGGCTTAAACCACAGGAAGATATATCTATACTAGGTAAAAGATTTCATCGTTTGACCTACATTTGTACTTTCTCTTCTTTCATCATTTGAATTTCCAAATGTTCTGAAACAACAACACAAATATATTATAAAACTAGTAATAATCAAAGATTAGAAAAGTGCGTTCGATCCCTAATAAAAGTTTTTTTATTGTACTGATTGCGCAGAAAAAAAAGTGGTGTCCTCAGCTCAAGGTGGCCAAGAAAACACTTCCACATGAGATCGAGGCCATTTGTGCCATATGGCAATAGTCCAAAATGGCGTCCAATTACTGAAATCGCATAGCATCACGACCGATCCCCTTGTGACTGGTCCATAAAACCCTTGAGAGTGATTTCCGGAAAAACGACACGAAAAGCATGCGCTCTCCTTCGTCGAACGTAACAAAATCAATCCCCTCAGCCTGGAAATTCCAAAATAACAGAAAAACTTTCCAGAAAGCTAATTCCAGTTAAATCGCAGCTGGAAAACAGATGCAGGCTCGGCTACAGTCAGACCTTTAGAGTGGACTTGCCCTGAATTTCCAGAGAGGATTTCGCATCCTCTACATTCATGCATTGCTTTTGATAAGAATTGTTGTGAATCGGTTACTTTCAACGCCCAAGTCCAATTTTAAGAGCAAAAAAATGAATAAGTAACAAAGAAAACAGTATTAATTTTAGTATTGGATTATTCACCTTGCTTATTTTTCAAATTCTGTGGTCTTTGATTTTTAAGTTCATTCTTTGACTGGGAATTCTCTTTTTCTGCTTGTTTCGCATGTTTAACATAAATTCATCAAGCGCTAAGTGCACATCGTCGTTTACTTAAATAATTTTCAACCAACTTTGTGGTGAACTAATATCATCAAATATTTTTAGACAATTCTTCTCAACTGCTGGTTAGAAAACAAACTCGAGAGTCAGAATCGACAAAATAGCGTACTTGTCCATTTCTCAGAAGTTTGCATAAAAAACGCTTACCCGAGGCTTAATTACAAAGAGAGGAACAAAAACAGCTATTAAACACTTGGCGTCTAACTTTCAGTTACAAAAAAGCTGCATTTGCGGTAAAAAGCGAGGAAGACTATGTTCTCATGGTTACTGGTTTATTTCGTTCTTACACGAAATTTCCAGGAAAAAAAGATTCAGAATTTCCAAGAACATTCTGACTCAAATTTCAGTAAACAGTAACCTTCCTTTCAGAGGACTTTTGTGTGAAACTCAGGGAGCAGGTTTGCATGTCAGCGAATGGAAGATTTTGATCAGAAATAAAACGATGAGTTGCAAAAATTGTTACAAAGAAAATTCAAATATCTCATGATTATTTAACGAAGTGTAACACAAAAAACTCCATTTGAAGCCAGTTTATTCTGAATGCCGGGAACTAATGGGCTAACGAGAGGGAAATTGTATACAATTACATTCTCCGGCGGGTGCTTTACAAAGGTAGCCACCTACTTCAAATCTCATTGAAAGCAATCTCCAAGTACTGAAAGTTTTATTCCCCTCAATAACGAGCAGAGTAGAAAAGGATCATGTGCACAAAGTGGCCGGTCTTGGTGACCGAGGAAAAACAGACTTTTTCTGTAGACACCTCACTAAAATTTCTTTTTGAAGGCTTTACAAATTGTCAGTCATATAGACATAGACCTGTCTATTGAAAATAATATGTTTGGAGCAATAGGAATGGTAGTAATAATAATAATAATAGTAATAATAATGATAATACTAAAAAAATAATAATAATACTGATAATAATAATAATAATGACCCTATATTCACCCGTCATAAAATGAGATCGCTAAGGGAAAATCGCTCTACTAATAGGGGACACCTAGAAAACTATTCCTTGGGCCTGAAGTAACACACAGCGACCTTTCATTATATGAAAAAAGTAAGTACACATGTAGTTGATGTTCTTGTTTATTTTTGTGTTAACGGATCATAAAGATGTTGATTATTGTGCAAGTGAAAATCATTACAACTGCTGTAATGATATCTCTCCCGCGAAAGAGTGCCTTTTGGCTAGCGAGTGTCTTACATGATCTATCATGATCTATCATTATTATTGGATGTAATATATCAAACACGAGGAAGAGTGTTTCATCCGATATCCAAACACCGAGAAGTGGTTGAGAAAACGAGGCGCAGCCGAGTTTTTTTTAACCAACTTCAAGGTGTTTGGATATCGGATGAAACACCCTTTCGAATGTTTGATATAGCTTCTCAAACCATTAATAATTCTTGGAGAAAATCAAAGCAAAAGTTCACCAGATTTTATGATAATTAAGATCACATATCCAAACCTCCTTCACGGTTGTAATTTCCTTTGTTTTCTCAGCATGAATTATTAATGAGTTTGAGAAATTCATGTGAATAATAGTATGGGTGATAAATTGTTACACAGATTGGGCCATAAGGAACAACGCAAGTAACCAGCACCATTTCGATACAAAAATCTCACCTTCTGCTCATCGCAACCTCTGTAGTGGAAAAACGAGATAAAGAATCATAAAAAGCAAAGGAAGACAAAACAAGTAATGGATGAACAATTGACATCAAACAAAATTATCTCGCTCAAGCAAAGTAAAGTCTGTTTGATGCCCATCAAGTTGAGTCATAAAGTAAACAATTTCAAGCGCGATCTTTTGACTTTTATTAATTAGCTATCAGCATATTATATAACAAAACATTAATTATTAGTTAACAATACACTATTTAAAAGTTATCTGTTAAAAATAAAGATGCTTGAATAAAGATCATCATGCAGAGGATAGTGAACTAAAGCTAGTACTTAGTCTTAGAAAAAGGAAAAAATATTACTGGGATTCTAAAACTATTGTTCATTTGAGAGCATAACATGTATGCAACACTTACCTTCAGTGCCTTTTGTGTTTCGCCTCTTTTTCCTACAAGTCCACCAAACTAATATTCCAGCAACAGCCAGTGCAGCAACTGATCCAAACACAGCACCAACAATAATACCTATGTTACCTACAAAGCGTGATAAACTTGAGATAAATTTTTGTAAGTGAAAGCGTATCTTCTCAAGCCAAACAATTTGGACGAACTTCAATTGTATTAAGTTTCATTTTTCACAAAGGAACCCTTTTTTCACTGAGATTTTAATTAAAGGCTGCGCTGGACATTTAGTTGCAAACGAAAATATAAACCTCACAGGCGATAATTAACCATTCCATGCAACAGCGTAACAACTTTAATTTAGCTTGTAAATAGCAGATGCACCTTTCACTTCATCTAAATCTTAAGACATTAAATGATTTTAACATAACGGATCTGCCTCCGTACTCCTGTTTTGGTTAGGAAACCTTTGGAATTCAGTCAGAACTTAATTTATCTTCTTCTCACTGTTCATTAAAGATATGGAACTGAACAGGCCATACTGCGTATGTTCAGAAAAGTAGGGGGGGGGCCACAAATTCTGTTTATGCAAGAGCTTACAAAAAAAGCAGAAGGAAAATTCGCATCAAAAATTATCCGACCCTTTTAAGCTTAATATTCGGCTAAAATAACAGAGCCACCTGCTTTTCCACCCAGAAAGATGCAACAGTATTGAGGTATACAACACAAGCAAAATTGTGTCCTTCTATTTACAAATTAAAGCTCGATTCAGTTAGACAGTAAATCATTTTGTATATTTTCAGAAAATTTAATGGCATAGGTGTCGGGAGAGTACTTAACCGGATTAAATGACTTGTTACTTTATGTTTACAAAGTCATTTGTCTTTGAATAGTAGTTTACCTTCTCTCGTCCCACATGGCAGCCCTAAGGAAAAATCCAAAACAGAAGCATGTACACGAGTAAATGAAGCGTTACTGTCCAATTACACAAGCATGACGCATACACTCTCCTAGTACACTGTCCAATTACGAGCATGGCGCGTATGCTAGAATTTATTTCTAGTTTTGATTACAACTTTTATTGTCATTGTGGTTATTGTTGGCATTTTTATCTTATCATTATACACCAAGCTTTCAGATCTCTGTAAAAACCTGCTACAGTATCGATTCCTTCCAACTATGTACAGGGCAAGGTCATTCATTAATCAACTTACAAAACGTTTACATGGAGTGTTATGAGGACTTACCCCCAGAGGACCCATCGGGTGGTGATGTGGCACCTCCACTTGTTGGTTTCACATCAGGCCTTGTCCCTTTTATGGAACCCACACTAAACTCTCCCAGCTTTCCATCTTTAACAGCATCATTAAGTGTTCTGAGAACATCTCGTTCCTTTGTAATGGAGTTGAATTTCAGTCCAAGGTCAACAATTATACTTCCACACCTTGGAACAGAAAACAAGCGATGATTAGGGAGACATGAAATATAAAACAGACAACAACAAAAGTAAAAAACAATTAATAAGTAAATAAAATTTGGGAACGTGAGCACCTTAATTTACATACCTAACACTCATTGACTCCACTCTTTGGTAATCAAGTTTACCAACAAATGCTCTTTTAAGCTGCAAGCAAAAATTCAACTATTCATCTAAAAATGTTTGTGTACATGTATCACACATGTATTGTGCATGTACATAAGTAAAAATGAGGATGATATTGAATATTATTTACTACTTATGATCGCATTGAATTTGACTGTTTTTCAAAGAATCTGCCAAGAATAAGTCTCTGAGTACTGCTCAGACTGTTTCTTTAAAAGTGCTACTTCAATTAAAAAGTTCTTCTTCTAGTCACATGCTTCATATTTTATTTGGGGCAAAAATGCACCTGGCCAATTAAAGCCCTAAATAAAAAGCATGACCAAACACTGAGTAATAAGAAGACTGTGAAAAGCCTTTTAAGCTCAAGGTTTGACAGAGCTCAAGACTGAATGCAATCTAGAAACATAAGAAACACTGTAGAATTAAACTAAATATTCTTTATGCATTCTCCAGAAGCTGAATTTCCTTTCAATCAATATACAGTCAGCACATCAGTCTCTGACCCTGAACTAAATAACAATAAATAAATACATGAATATGAAAGCAATCTTTGGAGTAATGAACACTACTTGAGCAGCAGTGAAAATAAGGCCCGAAAGCAATTTAGGCCTGTATGGGATTTGAACCTATGACCTCTCTGATACCAGTGAAATGCTCTACTGACTGAGCTAACATGCCTACTGGGAGCTGGTCATTATGTTGGTTCCAAATAAACCCATGAAGTGATGAATAATCTGCACCAGTATCCCAGAGGTCATGGGTTCAAATCCTGTACAGGCCTGAATTTATTTCGGGCCTTATTTTCACTACTGCTCAGGTAGTGTTCGTTACTGCAAAGATTGCTTTCATGTTCACATTTTTATCTGCAGTTCACATACATGACTTTCACATATTCACAGTTATTTATAATGAATAAATAGATATTAAATAATACACTGAGCATAGGCATTATTTTAGTAAATATAGTTACCTCTTCTTCCAATTTTCTCAGTAATGAGGATTTGTTGTATTTTTCGTCTGTGCAGTTTTCACTTGTAATGACAATGGTTATGTTAATCACATTTCCTGCAATGTCTGTGAAGTGAGATAATGGCTCTAAAATCTATCTTTCTCTACATATGTACAATCCCATTATGTCATAATAACCTGAAGCATGCCAGTAATTCACAAAGTGCTGAAAAATCTTGCACAATGCTAACAAATTTCTCAAAATGTTCATTGATAAAGGTATTCCTTTTGATAAGTCCCTGGTTTAACTCTTAGAACCCAGTCAAAATGTCATGTTGGTAGAAGTATGAGGCTACAGCTTTATATGCAGGACTACAATGCAACTTACAAACAATGGCAGTTTTCATATCAGGTCCATGTGCATTGGCCACTCTGCAGGTATAGCTGGCATCACTAAGCATCTGTGAAATATTAAGTCTGTTCTTGTTACAAACTTGTTCTGGGTCACATGGAATCCACATGTAAGAAGTTGGAGGGTTTCCTTCTGCTTCACAGTTAAGAGTTACACTTTGTTGTACACCAACAAAATACTCAGTTTGAAATTTAACAATTGTGGCTGGATCTGTACATCAAATTGGAAAATGAAAAATCAGATTAGAAAACAGCATCTTCACAAAGATACATCAGAGTGACTTGTCGTTAATAGCTAAAGGGTTCAAACACACCAGTACATTTACATATAAGCAGGCATTCTTTACCCAGTGATCCTCTTGCCATTCAGAGTTGCATGTTAAATAAATTACTAGTGATCAAATTTTTATAGCATCCAATAATTTAACAGAGAACTTTATCAGCTTGACACTGAGAAAACCATGGAGGTGATATTTCAAATCTTTGAGCTGAGATCTTGCCAGATATGATCAACTGATTGTTACACATTATCTAACCAACATCAACTCAACATATCTGCTAACAGAGACAGTGGAGGATTAGAGTCTCCAAACACAACATGTAATCTCAATTTTAAGAAGGGTTTATATTTACCGAGGTGGTCATTAATACCTCCCGGAAAATGCAGTGCTCCAAGCTGTGACCAATTTGGTCCTCATGGTGAGTGAAAAACACATTTTGCAACTAAAAATGTCTACAAAAGTTGCCAATTGACAACCAAAAGATTAAAAAAAAAAGAGTAAACTTTTAGGAAGAAATTTATTGATCCTTGATCAAACTGTCAATGATTTATCCTGTATTTAATGTTTCTGACACATCCATTTCATGTGTGACCATATGAAAATGAAATACAAAGTGCATTTTTATCCCAAAAACTTTGGATAGTATTTCTAATTTTCGGGACGCCTTGTAACTGAAAGCAAGTGAATATAAATCATGTATTCTATTTAGTTACACCACATGAGATTAAAAGTTGTGAAAAGTTAAATTCTTGACAAAGGGCCAGTTCCAAAAAAGGCCAAAGTATCCTCCTGTACCAATTAACATAACCTTTTAACCTTCAATTTTTACAGTAAGAAGTGTGGTGACTAAATATCTGGTGATTAAAAATGCTATTCACAATATTGAAGGCTTTAAAACCACTATTTTAGGTCACTTTTAACAAGAGATGTTTCTTGGCTGAGCAATAAACCAAATTTGTTTTAAACATGATTTCTTACTAGGTCTCAGCAACTTTGCAGCAAATCGTTTCTACTTCTAGACATCAGTTTCATTCATTGTCACTCTCTTGACCATTATTGCAATCTTTTAATCAGCAAGGGAGTGAATAAATCAAGTTGACAAATGAAAGTTTTGCAATCATGCCATCTGGTTTACCAAATACCCTTAGTAATGCAGCATGAAATATGCTCCCTTTGATGTGAGTTTTTTGTTTGTTCAGTTATTTGTTTTATAGCAACCATTTTAAGATTGAAGGTTGCCAATGGTGACTTCTTGAAAAATTTAGCTTGGAGCCCTGCATGGATGTACTTAGCCAAGCATCAATAAAAGTAATTGACAGCACAGTACATTACAACACAAAAAATAATTATATAGAAAGCGCATCTCTGTTTAACATTAGTCAATGTTTTTTTCAATGCATACTCACAAATAACATTCACATAAACTGTTCGGTTCTTTGGTTTACCAAAACCATTGTATGCTGTACAGGTAAATGTTCCTGCATCAGTCCTTTTGACGTTTGTTATAGTCAGCACCTTTCCTTCTTGCACCACACCAACATTTCCTTGGTTCCCAGGCTTCTCTTTGGTCCAGGTGATGTTTGGTTCTATTTGACTTGATACTTCACAGATTAACTGCAAATTGTTGCCTTCAAGAACAATTGGTTCACCTCTAATCCCAGTGATATTTATCGGAACTAAGAGCAATCAAACAATCACAAGTAAACTTCAAGGATAATTGAATGGCATGCACACAGATAAGCAACATGCAAAAGTTATAATACAAGATTTCCAAACATTCTTTGCAAGTCTTGCACATGCAAATGAAATTCACATGTGTTATGATTGTGCATATAATACAAAAACAGTCCCTGGATTATAATCCATTAAAAGTAATTTAATATGCCTGCCTTAACAAATTTGGTACACCTTCTAAAGGCCACTAAATGTTTCTGAATTCTTTTCTCAGCTAAACTAAGCATTATTATTTCAACTGCAGTTTCCAAGAAATAATAATTGTAGAAATTAATTTTGACATTCATGGGAGCTATTTACAAAAATAATTATGCCTTTTAAAAAACAATTTATTTGGCCCGCCAAAGCGTGAATGGCCAATTTTAATGTGTCACCATAAATGATTCCCACAGCTTTTGGCGGCAAATATCATGATTCTTGATTTTAATCCTGGAAACATCTCCTAGTTTCAGTTGCATATGTTGATCTTTGCCACACCTTTGCATATAAAAGTACGCTGTGAAGGGGTAAAGATGGACTATAAATATTCCATGACTGTGAGCCAAGAGGTTAGGTGTCAGAGCAAGAAGTTAAAGAAATCCAAAGAGGAATGGCAATAAAATCTTGTTGAAATGGAGAAGGGCTTGTGGTTCAAGCAATCTTCCCTGATTTCTTGCAACCAGCAACCATCAAGAGGTGCTGCTGCTGCAAGTTCAAGCCACTATAAAATTTGAAATCAAAATTGTTGTCTAGTGGAATTGAACCATGGTCTGTCATGTGAAATTGCTGGATATATAGGTTCCTATAAATTTTGGTTTTGCAGGAAACTATCTAGCAGAGACTCTCCTTGGACTCTCTAGGATGCTTTTGTGTATTTATTAGCATACTGAACCATACCTTAACATTGGGTCACCCAAAAGTGTCATATTGTATCTGTGCAAAACTTGGAAGTGGAAAAACCATACCTACACTTTACAATAAGTGCCAAAAGTAGATGGATGACAGCCCTCCAATCAACAGAGTAAACAGAAATCTTGTGATTCATCTCTAACAAGTTACTTGCAAGCCCCACCTCCTTCCCCCCAAAAACATTGCCTGAAATTGGTGACCATTTTGTTATACCAGACAACAATCAAATGGGGGAAGGTTATAGGAAAAATTCAAAAATTAGTAAAGCATGCTAAGACTTTTGGCATTCATTGCACAATGTAGTTTTTATGTAAGTGTTCCTTCTTTTCACATATTATTGAGGTATATTGAAAACTTAAAAGTTTGAAATCACACCTGAGGACTCAAACAACACAAACCAAAAAACAGTGTGAAGAATTTATAATTTTCATGATTTATCTACTGCAATGGTCTCAAATGTAACACACAACAGTATAATAATTTTGCTGTACAGGTAAATGTACATAATATCATAATTTTGATGAGCACACTTGAAAGAAAAACCAGGAATCAAATGACAGAAATATCCAAAATTCCCTTCATAGATTTGAAAATATACCCCTCCTGTTGGAAATTTTGTGAAATTCTATTAGAGCAGTAGAATTTTATTCCTGATTTACTTGCTTGAGGAGATATCCTCTTAAGTCAGTAACAAGCTTTCAAAAGATAATTGCACCCTCTGCTTGCTATGAGGGTATATTAAGATCTTTCTGATAAACTTTAAATATATTGATTGTAAAAAGACTTTTGTCTGCAATTACACATGCAAGTTTCCCAGCATATGGTAATCAACACCTCTTTGGATTTGAATTTACCTTGAATTACCCTTTAAAAATCAATTGCTTGATTTCTCTTTAGGTTGACTATTTTTTTACAATGTTATCCATGTGAGGTTTACCAAATCAAATCATTCTTGAATGTAGCCAAATGAAGTACTGACAGACAGCACTATGTTAGGGGTTGGAAAATCTGATGGAAATAGCAAAGTTCAATGTTGCTTTGTAGTCACATCATCACTACTAGCAGGATCACATGTGTGACTTAGTTATCACACTCTTATGACAATTACATATGATTACTGAGGTAAGCAGAATGTGAAGGAAGTTTGGGTTATCTTTATCCATTAATGCTGTAATTTATTTTTTCACTTATATCAAGGAGCATCCCAATTTTGAGCCTTTTATTTTCTGCACTTTGGGTGTTTGATTCTCATGGGACCTCAAATGGTATGTAAGACACATACATGTGATTGCATCATTGTACTTTAAAGTTCGGTATACCATTAAAAACAAACCTTGTCTCGTGTCCAAAAACATTTGGTGTGTCTCTTTATCTGCACTTTAGGGCTTTGATTCTAAATAAACTAAACTGAAACTAAATGAATTTGTTAAAA
Source organism: Pocillopora verrucosa (assembly GCF_036669915.1). Classification (NCBI taxonomy): domain Eukaryota; kingdom Metazoa; phylum Cnidaria; class Anthozoa; order Scleractinia; family Pocilloporidae; genus Pocillopora; species Pocillopora verrucosa. The sequence goes on from NC_089317.1 coordinate 11,080,218, forward strand.
GGGATGTAAAATTTTTTTTCTCCGCTAAGAATTCAAATTGTCCAAAACTGGAATTTAAACAAGACCCAGATAACAGTATACTACAGTTAGGGTACGCCTTTCTTATGGTCAGCAACACTCTCAAGCTTACCTATGACGTGCACCTGAATTGCTCGTTTCCAAGTATCGCCGTTGTTATCACCTAATTCACAGCTAAATTCTCCATTAGACTTATCGTCAGCAATAGTGACGGGAGAGATTGACAGAGAAGCTGTTTGTGGAGTCGCGCTTACGCTGAACCGTTTCTGAAATTCAGCTCTAATAGGACCTGCTGCTGAACCATCTGCTCTAATGCTGATTATACCAACAGTGTTGAATTTTATGACAAAACCAAGACCAAGACCTACTGACAGACTGAAGTTCCAGTTCAGTGTGACAGAAGATCCTTCATAAACCTGTACAATGCCAGGGGGTAGCACTTCTGCTGTATTTGATGTTGCACTAACTGGAGAAGGTTTATACCATGTGACACTTCCGCCATCTGAAGGAGAATATTTTGGATTGCAGTTAAATTACAACAATTTATGCTTTCGATTTTATAAAAACAAGAACAGCTTCCCTTTGATTTTGAATTAAAACACCTTATATATTCGAAAAGGCACCACAATCTTCTGTTGTCGAATGGGGGATATAAAAAAATCATCTAAATAAAGTGCATCATAAGATGAAACTATCGAGTTCTGTTGCGAAAGAAGAAGGTAAACACTAAAAATTGCAGTACAAATAAGAAAAATTTAAGCCCAGATATATACATAACCTGTTGGTTGGGGTATAAGAGAAATACATACAAAGATGAATTTCAAATAACAAATCATTTCAGAAACGTCCTTGTTTCCCAAATCATCGCCAGAAATAAGAGTGTTTAGAGTGATTCAGCAAGAGGACGGGAACGTCATTTCTGAACGGGAAAGCGCGGATAGTCTGGACACGACTCTATTTCGACTTCCGGTGTTGGCGTTGCCGTTCTCCCCACAGGCGACCCAAGCTCCTGCTGTGAGATGATCACCTTGCACAATAATAACAGTCATAACGGAATTAAAAGAGTTTGTATGAGAATATTTACGACCTCTCTAAGGAATAAAACAGTTCGTCAAATTCTCAATGAAAATAACTCACCTTACTTTCACAGCGTATCACTCGTTGTCTGGCCATTTACTATGATGAAAAGTACCCATTTTAGCGAGTTGTCCATTGTTATGATAGTTAAACAAACGTTTGGCCTCGTTTCTAAAGGCTTTAATCTACAAAAACCTCGTGCTACATATATTTCACAAAATGGCGTCTTCACAGAACGAGTCCGCTGACATATGTGTTGACGGGCACTAAAAGGTATCGGTATCCCGGATTAACAATAACATTAACAATGTAAATTACGAGTACTGGTAAAGTTACTCAAATGAAGTTTCCAATGTTTGACTGTCACTACATTCACCCCTTCCTATAAATTGAGCCTATCTACAGGGCAGCGCTCTCGCTGTGATCTCCTCAATTCTGTGGGTTCTGGTTCTTTAGTTGGTTCTTGCGTCTTATCAACATGATGATCGTTGACGGGAGAAAACTCACTAGAAATATTGGGTTTAACGACTGGGAGCTGGATTGAAGAGGGTGGTTCTAGAAGTTCCACTTGACCACAAGGAGCAAGATTCTTGGTTGAAACTGTTGTTTCTCTGCCATTAGGATAACGAACGTGAGCGTAGTGAGTATTGGTCTGGAGAACATCAGCTTTTTCAACCAGAGGATCAAACTTACTGTGTCGTACATGACGCTTTACATAAACAGGGCCAGGTTCAGCCAGCCAAGAGGGGATCGAACTACCTGTGGATGAACGGCGTGAAAAGTTCAGGAAACGTTCATGCGGAGTCTCATTCGTTGCGGTGCACAGAAGAGAACGGATCGAGTGCAACACATCTGGCAGGACCAATTGCCACTGTTCTGCCTGAAGCTTCTTTGACTTAAGAGACGTTGTAATCGCCTTCCATACAGTGCCATTGTACCTCTCAACTTGACCATTACATGTGGGGTTATAACTGGTTGTACGACTTGTAGATACACCTTTGCTAGAGAGGAATTCCCGTAACTCTTGACTCATAAACGAAGCCCCTCTGTCAGAATGCACGTAGGCAGGCATACCAAATAGAGAAAACAATGTGGTGAGACACTTTATAACGGTCGGAGTAGACACATCAGGGCAAGGGAAAACGAACGGGAACCGTGAAAACTCATCAACAACATTCAGGAAGTATTTGTTCTTGTCGTTGGAAGGAAGTGGCCCTTTAAAGTCAATGTTGATTCGTTCAAAGGGTTGGGTAGCTTTTATAAGTTGAACTGGGTCCGGGCGGTGGAATACCGGTTTACATTCACAACAGATTGGACAGGAGTTCACAGTCCTCCTAACATCTTCTAGAGAATAAGGCAAGTTCTTGACTCGAATAAAATGCCATAATCGGGTAATCCCAGGGTGACAGAGCGAATCATGGAGCTTGTAGAGAGCATCACTGACGCTAGAAGCACACGTGGCTCGTGAGAAGGTATCCGGTGCTACATTATCTCTGCCTGGTCGATACTCTATGTCAAAGCTATAGCAACTCAGTTCAATCCTCCAGCGCATTATCTTGTCATTCTTAATCTTTCCTTGATGACGCTGGTTGAACATGTAGGAAACTGACTTTTGGTCCGTTTTTAGAGTGAAGTGGGACCCGGTGAGAAAATGTCTCCAGTGCCTGACCGACTCAACTATTGCTTGAGCCTCCTTTTCTACAGCAGAGTGTTTCAGTTCACTACCTTGAAGGGTGCGGGAGAAAAAGGCTACAGGTCTGCCCTTCTGATTTAGGGTAGCGGCTAGCGCTACATCTGAGGCGTCTGTTTCCACCTCAAATGGAATACTCTCGTCTATGGCAGAGACAGCAGCTTTGGCAATGATCCTCTTTAAGTCTTCAAATGCTTTCTGTGCTTCAGAAGATAAAGGAAATGATCTACAGCTGGTTATGGGTTTAATTCTGTCGGCGAAACAAGGAACCCATTGAGAATAGTAAGAGAAAAGTCCCAGACATCTATTAAGAGCCTTTGAGCTTTGCGGCAGTGGGAGCTCCAGTAGAGGCCTTAATCTTTCGGGGTCTGGACTAATAGAACCATTTTCAATGACGTATCCCAGTAATGGCAGTCGTTGAGCAGAGAAGACGCTTTTGCTGTCGTTGAATTTAAGATTCGCCTTTTGAGAAGCCTCCTGGAATAATATGAGGTTAGCATCATGGTCAGCTTGATCCTTTCCACATACAGTTATGTTGTCGATGTATGGAAACACAGCTTTCAAGTGGTTATCTTCAACAAATCTCATCATTTCTCTTTGGAAGCAGGCTACACCGTTGGTTACACCGAAAGGAAGCCTGGTAAACTGATAAAGCCCACCTTTAGCTTCAAACGCAGTGTAAGGCTTGTCATCTTCTTTTAAAGGTATTTGATGATACGCACTCTGGAGGTCAAGGGTACTGAACACTTTGTACTGAGCTATTTCGTTGATCGTATCACTGATCCTCGGCAGCGGGAAAGCATCTAGTTGGGTGAATCTATTGATTGTCTGGGAATAATCAATAGCTAGGCGTTTCTTGTGATTCTCATCCTTTGTGACAACTACTTGTGCCCGCCAAGGGGACCGGCTTGGCTCAATAATGCCTTCCTTGAGCAACCGTTCTACTTCATTGCCAATGAAGTTCAGGTCTTCTTTGCTGTAGCGCCTGGACTTTGTAGCAATAGGATGGCAGTCGGCAGTGAGGTTTGAAAATAGTGATGGCGGCTCTATGTTCAGAGTAGTGAGACTGCATACCGACAGCGGCGGTTTTGTTCCGCCATACTTGAATGTGACACTATCATGTTGAGACTGAAAATCGAGTCCTAAAATCAGATCAGAGCAAAGCCCTGGCATAACCAACAGGCGAAAGTCTTTATAAGTTTGACCTTGGTAGTTAATAGTAACAGAGCAAGAGCCCTCGGTCTTTGTACTTAACAAAGATGTTGCCATGGAGACCTGGCTGACCGAAGGGTTAACAGAGATAGCAGCTACTTCAACGAGGCTTGGATGTATGTAGCTTTCACTGCTTCCGCTGTCAAAGAGTGCTTCTACACTCCAGACCTTGTTGACAACAACAGTAGCAGTTGATCCTTTAAGAGATTGGGGAATTCCTACGGTGGCAAGAGTAGGTGGCCAGAGAGCAGCTGAAACTTCGCTGGGTTTAGAGGCCTTGCTTCGGCAGACTTTCGCAAAATGTCCCCTCTTTTGACATTTATTGCAAATTGCATCTCTGGCTGGACACTTGGAACGAGGGTGTTTAGGATTTCCACAGAAGAAGCACTTTGAATCAATTGCAGCGAGTGTGGAGTCTGACTGAGCAGAGTCGACTTGGATTGGATTCTGAGCGGTCATTTCTTGTGCTGAGGCTGCAACGCTGACAGGTTGAGGGACAGAGTAACTCTCTGAACTGCGCATGGCAGAGTCGAGCGCCCTGGCCTGGTCAAACATCGTTTTCAGATCTAGAGTTTTGTTTTCTAGTAGCCTTTGGCGTATTTGGTTAGAATGTAGCCCAGTAATGAAAGCATCCCGTATATATTCCTCACAATATTTGGCAGCGGTGACAGATTGAAAGTTGCAGTCTTTGGCGAGAGTTTTGAGCGCTTGAAGATATTCGTCTAGAGTTTCACCAACCTGTTGTCGTCTGGTAGCGAGCACGTGTCTGGCGCGGATTTCGTTCGTCGGCTTCACGAAAATATTTTGAAGAGTTTCGATTGCAGATTCGTAGTCGGCACATTCTTCTACATATTCGAATACCGCAGGCGAAATAAAATTTGTCAGGACTCCAAATTTATCGAGGCCTTCTTCCGTCAATACGGCGAGGAAATTTTCGAAGGTTCGACGCCAGTGAATCCACGATTTTGATGCTCCAGACGTGCTTGGATCGGCGCTGAATCTCTCGGGCCTGAGGACTTTATCCATTTGTTTTTTTTTTTTTGTAGATTAAATTGTTATGATAGTTAAACAAACGTTTGGCCTCGTTTCTAAAGGCTTTAATCTACAAAAACCTCGTGCTACATATACTTCACAAAATGGCGTCTTCACAGAACGAGTCCGCTGACATATGTGTTGACGGGCACTAAAAGGTATCGGTATCCCGGATTAACAATAACATTAACAATGTAAATTACGAGTACTGGTAAAGTTACTCAAATGAAGTTTCCAATGTTTGACTGTCACTACATCCATTTCGAGGTTTTCAACGTACATAAGAAAAGCCCAAGGCTGAACACTCCATTTCTGAACGCCCGATCCGAGAAGCGAAAAATCCCAGCGCAAAATGACCGGGCGGCCACAAATCCAACGCAGAATCCAAGCACATATACTGTAGTTTCATTTCAATTCACTACAAACTGAACCTTCCTCTTGCATCCGACGCTAAGCCGCAGTTTGCTTAAAAAAATTCCGATTTATGGGTTTCTAACAGCCCGCCTACACACCAACCTTGACAAACGACCGTTAAAATTCGTAAATTGGTAACCCTGCCTCCTTTTTAAACTGAGCCTCGCCGGGGACCACACCGTAACTTGGCACCCGTGGTGCTAGACAATATCTTCATGCCAATTTCTTCATGCCATGCCATCGGATTGAGCGTTCGGAAATGAAGTGTTCAGCCTTAGGCTTTCCTTATCCACGTTGAAAACCTCGAAATGGACAACTCGCTGAAATGGGTACTTTTCATCAAAGAAAGCGGTCAGATAACAAGTGATACGCTGCGGAAGTAAGGTGAGGTATTTTGATTGAGAATTTGACGTATTGTTTTACTCCTTAAAGCGGTCGTAAAATATTCTCATACAAACTCTTATAGCGGAGCTCGGAGAGCGTAACCCATGATTATACAAAATAGTAGTAATCCGTCAAGCCGAAAAAATTTGGACGTGCGACCGTACGACCGACCGTACAAGGTGCTACTTTTAACATGCGTGGTCAACTCAGGCGGTGTGCGCACTCTGATTGCGTTGCATCATGGTCGTAAAACGAAAAGCGAGTTATTTACATCCTGTCGCGGCGAGAACATCTCTGGTGGCAGCAAGATAGCACGAATAAACGTGGAATGTAATGGGGATTCACTGCCTGTTGCCATTCCTTCCAAAGTTAAAAGTGTTGGCAGGCCTGCGCGACTCCTGCTATTCCTCCGAGACAAATTCGATGTTAGGAGGCAACTGAAGAGATTCAGAAAGAATCGAAACTGCAGCCTTGCTCAAGAATCTATTTATTTGGCAGCAGTTACACTGGTTCACGCAATGGGAACACGTAAACGAGACCAAGTTCGGGTTTGGTTTATTTATCGAGAACAGGGATTTATATAAATGATTTTGAGACTTTTTCTATAACGCCAGTGCATATTACACCTACGATCAAGAAACACAAATACTATCAATAATGTCGTGTAAGTTGGTGAAGCAACGGACCCGTGAGGAAATAGCAATTATTCTGGCGCGTGGGTAGGCGGCTTTGTAAATTATCATATCAATAGACGCGTCAACTAATTGTTTTAAAAAACTTGCTAATTTTACCTCATTGATAGCGAATAAACGAATCCAAACGCTTTCAACTATCTGATATCAGTGTATAAAACACACTGGGATCTGTAGAATGTTCATTCGATCGTACGATCACGACTGTTAACAAGAGTTTTTGAGTTTTTGAGTTATCACAGTTATCACGATGGCGTCTGCGCAGATTTTGAACTGCATGGTATGCGATGAACCTGTTCGGCCCAGACAGCAAACCATTCAATGTGATGGATGTTTTCGCTGGAATCATCGAGTCTGCAACACTGGTAAGTTTTCAACACTATTACATGTATTATTGGTATGTGAGGTTGCCGCTTATATACTCTAACACTAAGAGAACTTTACTATAATTACGTTATCCCAATTTAGATTTTTACTTTGATTCAATAGGTATATCACAAGAAGTTTATCGGGCAGCTGTTCGATATGGAAAAGAAATGACTGGCAGTGCGCGGTGTGTTCGCATCCGGACTCCTACGCCGATCCTTCCAGCTACCTGGAATCAGGAGCTCTAGAGCTTACCTTCATTGACCCAGAAGAATCCCACCCTGACGCAGAGAGTACGCGAATTGAGAACCCCGAAGAATCCCAGCCTTATGTGGAGAGCCAGTACAGCACTGATCACGAAGAATCCTCCCTTCATGACCCCACTCCAGCCGAGACGTCGTCTTCCTTCGCCGTGACGTACGAGATCGTGGAGAACAGTTCCAAAAGAGGCCGGCCGAAGCTGATAGACAGCCAGGGGTACAGCTACACCCTACAGAGAAGGCGAGGCTTAGTCACTGACTGGCAGTGTTCCATCCGCCCCAAAGTCAACCCATGTAGGGCCACAGTTAGACAGCGCGGCGACCAGTTCCAGTGCGGCAACCATGTCCACAACCACCAGGCTCAAGTGGGAGCATTGACGGCGGCCAAAATCAAGAGTTGCACCAGAGTTTAACTCTGGTGCCCGCAGTGCAAGAAATCTACTGAAGGCGTGTTCCTACCTCAACGGCCCAGTAGCTTCATAAAACGGCTCTTTTAGGAGCCGCCGCGCCCTGCTTTCGTCACTTTGGACGATTTCAGGTCGCTAAAAACGGCTCTTTTAGGAGCCACCACATGTGCGAAAGTCATGATCAACGTAAACGTACCGTAGTAATTTAAATATATATTTGATATAGTTTGTTCTTTTTGGCCGCGGGGAAACTGTGTAATACAACTTGTTCGATCGAGTCGCGGGAAAACTGGGTATAACAACTACGTTGATCGATCGAAAATATCAAAGACGAAAACTAACACACTTCAACTGAACTTTTCTCGAATTTACTTCTGTATCGAAACGCCTTCAGTTTGCATCGAATCGACTTTACATGTGTAACGAATTGACTCCCATTTGTATCGAAACGACTTTGTATCGAAACGACCGGACACCGTTACACTCGTAGCCGATGGCTGTGTGAATAATATAAAATTCGCGAGTTATTAACAGGGAATCAAGCCTTGACATGCAAACTCATTACGAATCGTATCTCTGACCTGGGAAAAAAGAATGGGGTGTAGCAGTCATTCAGGTCAGTTAATTGCTCCAAGCTCTAATTCGATACCACTGCTCATTTGGTTATCTTTCTTGCCAATACTCTTTAGTTATTCGGGTTTTCTTGAAAACTCTTCCCATTGAGAAGAAGCATGATATGTGTTTATAAATTAAAAGCAAAGAAAAGTTAAAAAAAAAAATAGGAGAGTAACAGGATGGTATCAAAGACAGCAGTACAATTTTTTTTTTGCAGGGGGTAATTTTTTATATTTGAAGCAGAGTTTTAGCCTAAGTATGTCTAAGTTTCTACACTTGGGCCCGGTTGTTCAAAACCGCGATTAAACTAATCACCGATTAGGCCTAATCGGCGATTAAATTTCTTAATCGTGGGTTAGTTAATCGTTGGTTAAAAAACGGTTGTTCAAAGGGAGATTACTCGGTCGATTTACTAATCCGCGATTAAGCATAAAATGAATTATATTAATTAATTATAATTTATTTTGTGCCAGTTTACGTCATAAAATTGCCGGAAATTTATTTTTGTCAATATGGCTTCTCCAGCGAAGAAAGTGCGGAAAGCAAACTTTTCACCCGCTGAAATTTCCGTTTTAACGGAAAAATTTGAAGAAAATATGGACATTCTTCAAAGTAAATTTACCAACAGTATAACAAATGCAAAAAAAAACAAGATTTGGGAAGAAATCTCGGAGGCGGTAAACGCCGTCGGTGTGACAGCAAGATCAACGCAGGAAGTACGAGACAAGTGGAAAAACCTCCAGAGTCACGCAAAAAGAGAATTCAGTTCCTTTAAAAGTGAACAGAAGAAGACAGGTGGTGGCCCTGCTCCCCCGAACCCATCAGAAGCCAGTTTAAAAATAATAAACATGTTCAGTGACACACCGTCATTTACTGGGTTACAGGGGTTTGAAACAGGTAAGTTTATAAATGGAAACATTACTGTAATACCTCTCAATGTCCGTACCTTGCATAAAATGTATACTTCGCTAACAAACACAAAGCAAAGTGAAAATTAACGGACTTTAGACTTTTGTTTCTTTCTTATTTTCTTTTACATGTACTCCCATGTAAACAAAAAAACAAAAGGCGCCGGTAATATACCCTATAGACTCCTTTCCAAAGCGATACCTTGCTCTTAATTCTTCGTCTGTATATCCATCTATCGTGAAACCGATGCTCCTAAACTCTCTTTGCTTCCTTTTTCTTCGCCCATCAACACCAACACAACCATACAACAAGTCAGCCATGTTGTGATTTTTATTTTTTAATCTACCGATTAAGGATTTAATCCACCTAGCGAGCAGGGTTAGATTTAACCCTTGGTTTGATCGAAGGTTAGGAATAATCGGGCTTTGAACAACAGAAACTAATCGGCGACTTAGATTTAATCGGCGATTAGCCTATTTAATCGTGGATTAGCGCTAATCGCAGTTTTGAACAACCGGGCCTTGTTGTTTAGTCTTGTGATTTCTTGCTTTAAGAAGTAACGTAAAATTGTTTGAATTTGTTTTTTCATTGCAGCGACTTGAGTCTGTAAATGGAAAGAAAACACTGAAAATGATGGTAAGGAACACATCGCTTGCACTATAAAGTATGGAAAGTAATTTGCAGCTCTCCATATTTGTTATTTATAATTGATATGCTTTGCACAGGTGTTGTGTGATTAGTGGAGAAGTTAACTGTATTTCAAAAGTTAAATCACTTTAAATTGCAGTGAAAGCTAATTACTTCAGTCTATAGTTATAAAAGTATCAAAGGTAACCCCTCTGAGAACCTTCCCCAGTGTCTGTGATATCGAAGTGTCCACTAAATATAGGTTAATTTATTAGGAAGTGTGGGAAGAATAGTGTGCAACTGACATTACAAGTAAGTACGGGAAAATAATATTTATTCCTTGCTAGTTATCTCAGAACAGCTGTGTGGGGCTGGAAATTAACAGTGTTGGAATACAACAGTAAATCCTGCTGAGAAACTGAGAACAGCTGTGTGGGGCTGGAAATTAACAGTGCTGGAATACAACAGTTAACTCCTGCTGAGAAACTGGGAACAGCTGAGAGGGGCTGGAAAATAACAGTGCTGGAATACAACAGTTATCCACGGCTGGAATTCAGAAACGGGAAACTTTTAAATACTTTCGTGCAACAATACACTGAGCATGCAATAATATCTTCCATTGCCTCAATTCCAGTTACTTGTAGAAAGGTCATCTCTGAACCATTAAATAGGATCTGTTTTACCAGTTACGGGAAGAAAAAATCATAACCCTTTAACCCCTAAAAGTGACCAGCTTCTAATTTCTCCTTACAATATCACCCCTGAATCAAACATTGAGGTCATGAGAATAAAGGAAATGACCAACAACTTCTAAAGCCCTTGATTTTAAACAAATTCTTTTTGTCAGGGCTTCAGGAAATGTATAGAGAATAGTGTAGAGCATATGTATACTGATGTTAAGGTGTAAAGGGTTAATCAATAAATGTGTGTTAAAGGTAGCAATCCTATATAGCTATTACTTATTCACAAATACATATATGTTATTTGCCGGCTGGGAGGTCCGTATGGTGAAAAACTGTGACCGAGGTCTTGAAAATACTGCCCGAGGCCGTAGGCCGAGGGCAGCATTTTCAAGACCGAGGTCACAGTTTTTCACCATACGGACCGACCTTTAGCCGGTAAATAACATATTTATTGTTTTTTAAACTTGACGAAATTCTTTCCGAAAGAACCCGAATGATTTAGGGCAGTAAATACGGCAAGATCTTCCATAAACTGAACAATTTTTGAGTGAGTAAATGGTAGTTAAAATAGCGGTGATGCAAATTAAAGAGAGATGCCTCAGCGAAACATTTTCATTTCCGTAACGATAAAGATGATTTAAAAGGCTTCCAAACAAACTTTGAAACATTATTTTTACAAGTATCTGCCACAATCTGACACCTGTCAATTAGAGAGCGCGCAAGAAAAAAAAAAGCGTAGGAACATTTGAAAAACATCAGAACTAGTTTGGCAAGGGCTGTCACGACAATTTCTTCTTCAAAATCAGTCAGTGATCTAACGGAAAGTATTATTCACTCTCATCGACCATTCATTCATGTACGAAGATTTACCTCTGTTCATTAAGTAAACGGCGAGGAAAGTAATTGTGAGTAAATTCAATTTTTTTTATTTTGAAGTTGTGAGAGTTTGCTCGTTTGTTTGCTGCAATGGCGTGTGTGACTCTGGTATTTCCTTCACAAAAATAAATTCGAACGGCACACTCCAACGAGACACAAGGGAATTTAATGCGGCCTTTACTCCAAAAATTCCTTCAATTTCTGTTGTGCAATTTACGGTACAAATGTCTAAATTGAACGGAATTGGAAAGACTCACCGGGAGCGTATATTTGTTGTAGAACTTAAATTAAAAGTTCGCTCGCTCTTCCACTACGAACAAATTGCTCGAGAAAATTCAGATATTAAATGAATGAAAGTTCCATCGTTCAGTTTAACTGTAACCAAATACTTCACGTTTTAACTTTCTATGTACTTTTTGTGAACGATTAAAATTAATTGCAGACGGTTTTTAGGCCGCTTGTCAACCAACGTAATGACACTATTGTTTATTCAAATTCATTCTGAAACCAATATTTTTCTGTCAACGAAAGTGATTTGATAGAGAGAAAAGAGAGGATTCATAAGTTATTTATCGGCTTGAGGTAGTGACCGATGTGTTTGCTTAAAAATACTGCCCAGCGGGCAAAACGAGGTATATTTATGAAAAAATGACAACGAAATTTGGAATGTACTCGGCGACTCAAGAAAGCGTTACTGTGGCCCGTGGGCAGAGATAGGAAAATACTGACCGGGTAAAGAACCAATCAGATTGCAGGATTCGTTACCGTGCCCTCTAAAAAAACAATAATATATTTTATTTAGCAGATTGTAGCTTCAGTGGATGCCAGAAATATTTTTATGAAAAACTGGCAGATTCAGTTTTGTATTGTACTCCAGGATATACATCTTTCCCAAAAGATGGTATTTCTTCAGAGAAGAATGAAAACTTAGATGCATTCTTTAATCAGTATAAAAGACAGTTTTTTGAACGACTGAAAAGACCAGTTTACACACTAAAACTTGACCAAGAAGGTAAGATTGTCCATGACAAAAATGGCATCCTTGTTGTTTTGGTCAACAGTTATGTTCAAGGAGAAAGACTACAAAGCAACTTCTCTACAGAGAGGCTGTAGATGGTGTATTAAGTAGTTTACACTACATTAAAGGTGTCCTTGGAGAGGATACTTGCCTCCCTAGAGGGGTGAATGCCTTGAGTAGGCAATTCAATCAAAAATATGTATTTAAGGGTATTTTCAACCTTATTAGGGCCTTCTTGGCTCAATGCTCAACATATCAGATTAACAACTCCTGTCCCCATTATATCTTTTCGCCCCCATTCCAGACTACATTGTGACCTTATTGACTACCGTTACATTCTAACAGTCAAGTGCTGTTTCTCGAAGTTTTGTTGGCTGTTCCTGTTAAAAACAAAGTCTGCAGAAGAAGTGTATGCCATTCTGAAGGCCTTGTTCATCAAGGAAGGGTCACCTACTGTAATTCGGTCAGATAATGGCAGTGAATTCATTGGAGAGGTAGTGCAAAAGCCTTGCAAAGAATTTGAAGTTTGCATAGTTCATGGTAGGCCACACTACCCACAGTCTCAAGGCCAGATAGAAAATCTCAAAAAGCAGGTCTAAAGGTTACTTGCAAGGTTTTTACAACAGTTACCTAGAGATCTTCAGGCCAATGTCTGGCCTTTACTACTCTCTGCTATTGCAGACCTTTTGAATTGCAAGTGGCACAACACAATTAATGATGTGCCTTTTCGAATATATAAGAACCGTGAGCCTTCCTACTTGGTGGACTACATCATCCCAGATGATAGTATGTGAACAGAAAGTATTGAAGATGGTTGCCTTAAGGATTATGAATTTTCATCAGAAGATTTCATTGAACTTGAGAGACATGGGGAAAGCACTTCCATGGATAAATCTAAATTAAAAGAGATAACAGAGGCCATCCTGCAAATTTCTTCTGAGACCATATTATTGCTCTCATGGGGTGTTTCAGCTAAGCAGCTGTCAGCAGAGAAGATAGTGCAAGGAAATTCACATTCTCCACCTTCTCACTGTCACAGCAATACCCCACTTCAATCAGTGGATTCAGAGGCAGAATTCCAGGCAGAGAGCGTCACGAAATACCTCTTCAACTTGGGTGAAGAATACAAATCTAAGATGGTGGATGTCCTTGAAGCAACAGAACACACCTTTCAAAAGAATCACAAAAATCCAAAATCCATGTTCAGAAGGGTTGCATTTTTCAAAGCTGGATCTCTTTCAGCCTTTGAATGTTTTGGGGGTCATCAAAGAGGTGCGTCCTGGAGGAATGTTCGAGGTGGAGATAAAATGTGGAGAGCAATTAGTAGTTAAACCCATTTTAGTGGCCAGATGGTTTTGTTCAAGGAAAAGCAGTGAGAACTTCCCCTTCGTGAAACACCCCCCAAGTTATCTTTGCTGAATATGCACAATTTCATTTCAGAGTTTGGCCTAACTGTGCGTAAGGAGATGTATAATCGAAGTCTAAGGTTGAGGAAAGTGGCTCACCATAGTAGTACTGATTATTTGTTGAAGAGTTATTGTCAGGTTCTGGATTATGGACTCCTTGCCATGGTATCGTCGTTTGCGGACAGAGAAGAAGAAGAAGAAGCTGTGTTTCACCAGAAGTTTGTAACTGGCCTTCAAACTTTACAGGCTTCCAGTTTTCATTACTTTCTCTATGGTACAATCTTTTGGGAGAGACAGAAAGCAAAACCTGGGAAGTTCAATTCTTAGTAATCATCTCACCAGTTACAAGGAACACTCTAAATGCCTGTCATGTGTTGGAGAACAAAAAGAAACTCCATGCTTTCATCCCTGCTGCCAGAATCTTGCGCTTCAGATGGCTGTTAACTGTGGGCTCTTCTGTGTAACGATAGATGGTTGCATTGTACCATCTGATGATAGTATAATGAAAACATCTCAGACAGCTTCAAAGGAAACCCCTCTGTCGAGTAGCCACACAACTGAGACTAGCACTTCATGCCATGATAAAGACAGTATCAAAAATCCCAGCACCCAAGTCAGTGTTAATGAGCCACTGTTCAATAAGGATGATCTGCTTGACCATACAAATGATGTAAATGTTGATGTTGGATCCAACAGATGCAGTACACCCCAAGGAAGTCTGAGAACCCATGAAGTCACCCTTGGTGAGCCATCCACATCATTGCCGTTCATGCCAGAAAGCAATCAAGGAATGCATTGGAAGCTAGGTGAGTTGAAGGGACTTATACTATTTTGCGAAACGAACAAAACGAAACGAAACGAAATCGGGTCAGATGAAATAAAACAAAAGGAATAATACAGATATATTTTCTAATAATGTAAAGATAATTTTCACAAGGATTTTGGAGTAATCGTTCATTAACAAAAAGGACTTTTGTTCATTTCGCAAAATAGTAATTTTAGGAGAGTTACTATTTTGCGAATTAGACTATTTTCACCCTGCGGTGACAACGTGACCTCTTTCATGTCGCGAAAAGACATTTAAACATTACAAATTAGTATATCAACGAAGATTTTGGCCTCCTCTTATTTCTTAAACCGTATTAAAATATATTTCGCAAAATAGTAATTTTAGGAGAGTTACTATTTTGCGAAATGGACTATTTTCACCCTGCGGTGACAACGTGACCTCTTTCATGTCATAAAAATACATTTAAACATTACAAATTAGTATATCAGCGAACATTTTGGCCACCTCTTATTTCTTAAACCGTTTCAAAATTTATATCGCAAAATAGTAATTTTAGTAGAGTTACTATTTTGCGAAATGGACTATTTTTACCCCTCAATAACTTTCTTTTCGGGTCACAAAAATACGCTTAAACATTATCATTATAGTATATTCTCGAAGGGTTCGGTCACCTCCTCTTTCTCTATCCAGATATAATTAATTTCTCAAAGTAGTAATGTCAGAAAAATTACTGTTTTGCGGAATAGCTAAGCTATTTTCACTCAGCGGTAACGATGTTGTTATTCTCGTGTCATACAATAGGTTTTCGGTAAGTTTCAATTTAAAGCACTATCAAATCTCAAAAGGTCTAAGCTATCTTCACCTATATAAACGTCTTCTAAGTATATTTCGCGAGGCAGTAATTTTGGAAGAATTGGACACAGGTTTTCGCGCGGGGGTGCGTTTGAGGGCTAGACGCGTTAACTGACTAGCGCCGGAGGTGCAATATTCTAGGGGGGGGGGGGACGTTGGCATGTTCTCCTGAGAGATTTGAAAGACTCCATTTCGTGCGTTTTGAAGGGTGTGCACTGTTTCGGTGCAAAACCAACATGACAGTTTTCCAGTGGCGGCTAAACATGTTTAGACTCTCCGTCTCGTATAGAAAACAGAAGCATATCCATGCCGAAATAGTCGTCCAGCAGTTTTATAATCGCAAGTAATACAGTTACTTTGCTTCAAAATTTTTAATAAAAATAATATACATGGAAAAGTTTCGCGCTTCTGATTACACCCCCGTCGCACACTTCTTCCTTACGAGCAAGAGATCGTGTTTCGCATTTGCGCAAGTTCCACGTGCTGCAAGAAGTTTGCTTTGTGCTCGCTTTGTGTGCTGTTAAATCAGGCAAGATTATGGCTTTTAAATTTCCTGTTCTGAAGCCCAAGACCATCGACTGTTCAGGTCTTCCAGTTCATGATTTCAAGTGTTTGACAAACAAGGAAATCATTGGTAAGGGCGCTTATGGTGCTGTGTTCACTGCTAACTGGCAGACTGTCCCTGATGCGGGTGGGAAATCGGCCGCTGCAGAGAAAGTCGTCGTTAAGAAATTACTCGGCGAGGACATATTGGATAAGAAAACGTTTGTAAAGGAAGCAAGAATCATTCAAGATTTGAAACATCCAAACATTGTGAAGTTCAAGAGAATCAGCAACAATCCCTTCGCCCTTATTCTCGAGTATGTGTATTTCGATTTCCAACCATTCGGTATCGAGTCAAAAGTTAGCTCCCTTGCAGAATTTCTCGGTGTTCTTGAGGGCTCCGATTGCGACGGTTTCGTCACCCCTCAAATCATCTCCACCATTTGCAAGGACGTAGCATTGGGTCTTAAATATCTGCACGACAAAAGATGTCGCCCATCGGGATTTAAAGCCGGCTAACATCTTGGTCAACAATCAACACTACTGTGATCTGACCACAAGTGATCAGAGAGAAGGCTGGGAACAGCGCCCTCTGCTATGTAAGGTAACAGATTTCGGTGAAAGCCGCTCCACTAAGATACAAACTAATTCCATCCTGGAGTCCCAAACTGCTCGAGTTAATCGAGGAACACCGGTATATATGGCCCCAGAAATGCTGTTTGAAGCGATTCGTTTACCGCTTGCATCGGGAGAAGAACTAAAGAGAGCCGACATTTGGTCTTTAGGCATGGCCCTGTTTGTATTACTGAACCCTTGTGTCAAGTATCCCTACTTTGATGAGATATAAGCAGACCTAAGAGAGGGAAAACACCTCTGCAAGCACTGGAGCATTTCTTCATAACGAGAAAATTGCCAACGGAGCCATGCAAATATCAACACAAGCATGCTACTGACTGGTATTCGGTCAACAAGATTTGGCTTCAGTGTGCTCAATTTGACCGTGATAAACGGCCAAAGGTTGAAGAAGTGGTTTCCATGATCAGCCAGGGATCTACCATGTCTACTCTTAATATTCCCTTGAAGGTTAGTCATTTGTATTTTTTAAAGGGTAATATTTTTTAATCTTGTCAAGAACGAGAAAAATGTTCGTGAAAGGGTCATTAATGTAACCCAGCCAGTAATCGAGCTTTGCAAATTTCCTGGAGTGCGAAGTGTTCCGTGTAGAGAGTAATTTTACAAAACTGCAGTTTATCAAAATATACCATTTTAACTTTCCGCAAACAACCTTGTTCTTTTCTCTCGCATGATGATTTGGCATGGAAATACGTTTGACAAAGATATTTTAAAAACCATTTTTTTAAACGACAATTGTAGACACAAAAAAATTAAAAACCATATTACCTTAATGGCAAAAAGGAATTTGGAGAAGTATTTGTTGGGAAAGTGGAATATTTTCAATGCGTGGTGACAGTCTTGTCGTCCTTGTCTCCTAAAAAAGCCCTCGAACATCAGATAAAACAAGCTAAAATAAACTTATAATGTTAAAGATAATTACAGTAAAGATTATTCATCTTTATGTGAAAGTCAAACTTTATTCCTCATAGGTCAGTCAAGCCTCATGCCTAGAACAGTACGACAGAAGGGTTGCACAGATTGTATCCAGAGGTGACAAGGTACCTGACGAATTTCCGGATAATGATGGAACTAATGCCTGTGCCTTTCTATGTGTAAAAATTGCTCATGAAATACATAAGTTCCGAGAAGAAGCAATTGGGGGTAGTAAGAAGCTGTGGCAAAATATTTGCGAAGTGGCAGAAAATGTCATCACAGAGTTCCCCCGAGTAGTAAATCCATACAGGAACTGTGAGGAACTCTACGATGTACTGTCGGCGTACCAACTGATACGGAGTGTTGGTGCTGAAGTTGGCAAGTACGATTTTTCCAAAGAAATCTTGGAGAACGACTTCGTATTCTCCCAAAAAGGGCAGACTAACCTTGCCCATGCCTTATCTTCCATGTTATCGAAGAAAGATTTTTGCGTTGCCATCTACACCTGTGAGCCATTGGTCTTCATAATTGGCCTTGCAAGCGACTGCTTCTTTATTGTAGATACCCATCCTGTTCCCGCCGAAGTTGGTTGTAAAGGCAACGGCCTTCTCAAAGTATTTCCAGAGGTAAAAGAAGAGGAAACGGCATGCGAAGGAGTCTGTCGCTGGATATGGCAGCGCCTGGTTTCTAGTGGTGTAAAAAATTATATGTTGCAGTCGCTCTCTATAATGAGCGAAAATGGAAGGTACCAGTCCTATTTCTTATGATTATTACAATATTATCCTTTACTGTTATTACACCGACGAAAGTGTAGCAGAGGAAATGGATGAATATCGCTTGATGTCCAAGTAACTTTACTTTCGAACACGGTATCCCCTGGACTTGAGAAAGCATCAGCAAATTTACCATCTCTATATTTGAAATTAACTTTGAACAGGTTGTCCAACAGATGATATTGCGGGGTTTCGTTTTTAAAATAATTTTTCTTTCATTTCAGTGTTTCGCCATCTTCGACTAATAAAGAGCTGGGATTAATAGAGAGAAATGGTATGCAATCTTATCGTTTAGGCGCAGTTGTAACAATAGCTTGCTTAATTACCACCAACTTAAAGCCGAGTTGCAGGTATTCATATACTCAGCGAGAATTGTAGTGAATACAGTTTGACTGAAAGCACGGTTTGTATTTACCTTAAAGCGTCACTTACAAAACCGGTGGTTGATTTTCGTCGTTTAAGATTAGCACTTTCCTGTACAAACCATTAAGTTAAATATCTTTCCCTGATGCAACTGTACTCATTCATGTCTGAACAGAAAGCTTATTTGGTTTTATATTTCAACGAACGCAGTTACACTAAAATGCCAGTTACCCTACTACGGTAAAATTACGTACTTTTTTACGGAAGTTACTGACTGTTTATTGCGGGTTTTGTCAGAATTTGAAATGCATGAGAATTAAACTGCATAAATGCAATGTTTCCCTACTTGATACTGTAAAATTCACAGGTGATTGCTCACCGATTGGCAACAGCGGTGCCGAAGAAAGTGTAGGGAGGGCAGAGCTATCTGTTCCAATGATTGTGCTCAGCAGTAGTGATGGCTCCGACGTAGTCCATACCTCAGAAAGCTATATACATATTGGCCAAGGCCAGGTAGAAAACGAACCTGTGAAAAGTTCTGTGAGCATCAGTTTGGCGTCCATGAGGAGAGATGAGCCCGTGAATGAACTGGATATTACGGGTTCCACAGATGGCGCTATTTACAAAAAACTTGAGCAGTTTATAGAGTCTCAACCACGCAGAGCCAAAACGAATGCATTCTCCAAGACCAAAGTTAACCTAAGAGCAGCCCGCGAGCTGGAAGAGGAAATGGAAGACGATAGCGGAATCCCTTCATGTTCCAAACGACCCTCGAAAAGGTCCACGTAAGTGCCAAAAAAAACTAAGCGGGACTTTTGTTTTTCGGTTATAAACCTTTGTATTCTCCATTAGTATCTTAAGAAAACAGGAACATTTAGTTTTTACTTTTCCGAATAGAATTTACACGTCACATAAGAAGAGAATTGTTACATGCTAATGATAGAGGACCCACCGAATTAATTTATTTGTTTCTGTCATATGGAAACGATTAGGTCAACTGAAGTCGAAATAGCATCGCCGTTACACCAAAAAAAAAGACGGCGGCGGTCTCACGTATCTTCTTCGAGCAGCCTTAACGTGGCTGAAGAAGATGAGCCCGAAGTTGGCTCCGACAATGATAACTACGATCCCTACAGCAATGAAGACGACTCCGAGAAAGCTCAGGAAGGTAAAGAAAGATTAGAAAAGAGAGAGGAAACAAAACAAACAAAAAAAATTGAAAAGGAATGGCAAGAGACCACAGTTTAAATGATGAATTTTGAGAAGTTGGAAAAAGGTTTTTAGAGACCACAAGTTTAGTTTTCTCTCAACTGCCCAGAGCCTTTGTGGTTGATTCAATCGATCAGAATTGAGATTTTAGAAGAAACAGACGGTTTTGAAACACCTTGCGTGTTTCACTTTAAGAAAGAGTTTTGTATAAATGCTTTATAATTGGTAGACGTTCATTTAAGGTATTTTGAAATATAGTTTCGTACGAAGCATAATATATTTCCTCATGATGATAGAGAAAATGGCTGCAAATAGTATCAAGAGTTTTTGCTTATTATCTGTGTTTCGTTTGTCTTTTTAGGCCTAAAAATCAATGGGCAACCTGTTTTTAAAGTTTCTCAGAAGGGTCTTTCAACAAAAGAAGTTATAGATATCTGCATCGCATGTAATTTTGACGCTAAGAAAGTCTGCCGCAAGGTGGCACACGGAGTTACCGAGTCGGCCATTTTTATTGTCGATCTAAACATCGTTAAGGAAGGAGATTTGACGACGGATGGTAACGGAGTATACGCGCGATACTCTTGTCCCACCGAAGTTTTCAGGGTAGATTTCTCCAGTGAATCTCGTATCAAAAGAGTCAGCAAACGTAAAAAAGGAAAAAATCCTGAAGGAAGCCACATTTTTTCTGTCAAGCGTCATTACAGCTGGCATGCTTCTTCAGATGAGTTTTGCCGTATTATACCTAAGGTACATGACCACCGCAAAGGGGAGCTTGGACGATATGCTGTTATACAGTATAAAGTAACAGAAGGGCCCATGGAAACGTGAAACATCACAAAGAGGCTTTTTTTCGAACAAAACCAAGCGTCCTTACGAGGATAAAACAGTATGCCGAAGAGAATCCTGCAAAGCACGTAATCACGAAAGTATAGCAAGATGCAGGTGGTGTTTCTAATGTCACATCTGTGTCCGACATCCCACGTAACAGAAAACAAGTATACAACCAGGCCAGCAAAATAGAAAATCGCATTCGTTCTCGGAATACAGGACCACAAAAAGCAGCCGACTTTACCAAATTAGTTACTCAACTGCAAACTTCTGACTTTGTAAAAGATGTTTCATTTGGTCTTCGCCACGGAAAAGATACCTCCCCAAACACATTCGCAGCGAAAGATTTGCATATTGAATGGTTAAAAATTTTTTGTTTAGGAACCAGTCACAAATCTCAATACGGTATCGATATGACTTACAACTGTGGACCTTTCTATTTGACAACTTTAACTTTCCCACATCCAATGTTTGTTTATAGAAATGCACGCGATAAACACCCAACTACTTTGGTAGGCATCATGACAAGCACGAGTAGGGAAATGGAGGATTACGAGTACCTAGCAGCAAATTTAAAGAGGAAGGGCATCTGTAATCTAACCTATGGAACTGATGGAGAAACTCCTTTGGAAACAGGCTTCGAGAAGGTATTTCCAATTCATGGAACTTCTTCAAGTGACACAAATATCCATCTCCGATGTTTTGACCATGTCAAAACAAACATATTAAAGAAGTTAACAGAATTGAAGGTACCGTCACCAAAGCAAACGGAAGTAGCTCGCGAGCTTCTAGGCTCTGAGCATGATGGGAAAAGGATTATAGGTCTTGTAGATTGTACCTCTGAAGAGCAGTTTGATAAGGAGCTGAAGGTTACTGAGGGCCAATGGCCAGAGGCATTTACCAAATGGCTTCACTCAAGTGAAGGTCGTCTTCGACCTTTATCTGAGAGTATGAAGAAATGCATGTTACGACCTATTCGTGTTGCTGCTGGCCTTGGAAACCCGCCAAAAAAAACTGGCAAAACCAGAGAACCGAGGCATACAACAATGTCATGAAAGAGGAGATTTCCAGACAGAAAACTGATCTGGTGACAATACACGATCTCATTGAGAAACACGTAGTGCAGCCTCATTTAGACGAGCTGGTTAAAACCATCTATCAGATGGGAGGATATCGTCTGTCCGCAGACTATAATCACCTTGAGGTGGATCCATTACAGTGGACACAAATGACATCTCAGCAACGCGACGCAAAAATAAAAAAAAGGTCTTTGGTTGTATCCTTCCCAGCAGAAGGAAGGATGAGGCCATCACTAGAAAATTGTCCCTAGGCCTTGTCGAGTGCCAGCTCTCATTACAATTTCCTTCCTATGAGCTTAAAGATATATGGAGGAGGGCGGAAATCAAACTGTCGCATTATAAGATCATAGAACTTGCTAATACAAACTTCTGTGTCACTGAGTTTGATACCAGTTACACAGTAAAAACAAAGAAAGAGAAGATATCGTGCGACAAGACCTGCAAATCTTTCCGTGATAGTGGTGGTTTGTGCCCTCACGTCCTTGTTGTCGCTGAGAAGATTGGTAAGCTGCAAAGTTTCATCGCCATTTACAAGAAAGCTTCTAACAAAATGGGAAAATCATCATCGCAAACCTCTATAAACAGCTTGGGGGAAAGCCGAATCAACGAGCAAAGCAAAGAAGAGGGGAAAATAACGTAAGCCAGGTGCCAGTCGTGTTAGAAGAAGACCCTTATGACGTTATGGTGCCAAAACCCACGAGATACATCGAGTACTACCAGAATGCCGAGCCCTTTTATGTGGTGTTTACTCATGACTACTCGAATGCAAGATCATGCACCGGTTGCACAAATGATTTCCCCAAGAGAATACAGATAGCGCCCTACGACATTGTTCTACTTCACGAGGAGCGTTATCGCTACCCTAAAAAAGACAATAACGGCAATGTTGAAATGGTCGTAACCCATAAAAAAAAAAAGGCATAGAGGTTTTATTGCATTGATAAGAGCTGTATCCTTCCAAGGCACCCGTAGTTCTGGAGAGGCTTGAAAACTGTCACCAACAGTGTAAAGCAGCGTTTGAAAGACGGTCACAAGGATTTGCTTCTTGCAATGTTGAAGTTTGAAATAGGCGAAAATTACACAAAGACCTAATTCAACAAATTAATAGTATTTCAACTCTTATTTCTACATTAGTCTATTCAGTCGTTACAGTAGAACTCAGCCAGCTCAAATTTCCTAAGGAGACAAAAAATTGTTCGAGTTAGCTAATTGTAAATGACTGAAAAATTGGGCCAAGGGAAATTGGATCTCGTTCGAGTTACCGGGGGGTTCGAGTTAGGAGGGTTCTACTGTATTTTAATTGCATTTAAAACTTTCTCAGGTTTTGGGTTTCTAGTAAATTTGCAATTTTTAAAGCATATGTAAATCTTTTAAGTAATCAAATATGTACTGTTGACAATAGAATGGCAATAAATTTTTAATCATGGCGTAAAAATAATTCATTTCGTAAAGTAGCAATTCTTCCAAAATTACTACTTAACGAAGTATATTTTTATACGGTTTAGGAAATAAAGAGGTGACCAAGATCGGGAGTGTACCATAATGTAATGTTTAAAAGTAAATTTTTGTCCCAATAACAAAGACATTTTTGTCATTGAAGGATAAAAATATTTCGTTTCGCAAAATGGTATGTCTCCAAAAACTACTATTTTGCAAAATGTATTTAAATACGGTTTATGAAATAAGAAGAGGACAAAATCTTACTGCATCAACCAAATACATATTGTGTGACACGAGAATGGCAACATCGTTACCGCCCGCCAAGTGTAAATAATCCATTTCGCAAAATAAACGTTTTTCGGAATTACTACATTAAATTAGTTTAGAAATTACTACATTAAAGAGGAGGTGACCGAGATCTTTGAGAATATACTATAATGTAATGTTTAAATGTATTTTCGCGACATGAAAGAGGTCACGTTGTCACCGCAGGGGTGATAAAAGTCCATTTCACAAAATAGCAACTCTCCTAAAATTACTATTTTGCGAAATATATTTTAATATGGTTTAAGAAATAAGAGGAGGCCAAAATGTTTGGCGATATACTAATTTGTAATGTTTAAATGTATTTTCGTGACATGAAAGAGGTCACGTTGTCACCGCAGGGTGAAAATAGTCTATTTCGTAAAATAGTAATTCTCCTAAAATTACTATTTTACAAAATACATTTTAGTACGGTTTAAGAAATAAGAGGAGGCCAAAATCTCCGTTGATATACTAATTTATACTGTTTAAACGTATTTTTATGACATGAAAGAGGTCACGTTATTCACCGCTGGGTGAAAATAGTCTATTTCGCAAAATAGCAACTCTCCTAAAATTACTATTTTGCGAAATACATTTTAATACGGTTTAAGAAATAAGAGGAGGCCAAAATGTGCGGTGATAATAATAATAATAATAATAATAATAAGCTTTATTTCAACTGATAAGACTAATCAGCAATCTAATAGAATGGCTGGTATGAACTAGTGATCAGCATGATAAATAGTATCAATCAAAATCAAGGGAGAAACCCTATAAAGAACTAAAGTATGAATTAAAATAACATAAAATATATAGAAAAGCTAATACTTATTTTAAACTACATAAATGATTAGACTTATCGTGGTCTAAAAAATATTCAAAAACTATCGCCTTAAATTTAGACAAAGACTGTATCTCTCGAATGTCCTTTGGTAAAAGATTCCACTCCCTAGCAGCAGTACATTTAAATGACGTTTGACCCATTTTGGTCTTTGTGGCAACAATGTTCAATAAGGTAGAGTCTCTAAAATCTCTGGTATGAAAGGCTGATCTCTTAAGGAGATAGTTCTCTAATTGCTGTGGGCAATTTATATTATGTATAATCTTAAAAACAAGATTAAGTCTTAGGAATCTACCTCTACTCTCCAATGATAATAAGGAAAGCTTACTACGCATTTCTTGAGAACATGTATTACGATTTGTAGAGAGGATAGATATACTAATTTGTAATGTTTAAATGTATTTTCGTGACATGAAAGAGGTCACGTTGTCACTGCTGAGTGAAAATAGTCCATTTCGCAAAATAGTAACGCTCCTAAAATTACTATTTTGCAAAATGAATAAAAATCCTTCTTGTTAATTAACGATTACTCCAAATTCCTTGTGAAAGTTTTCTTTACCTTGTTAGAAAATATATCTGCATTATTACTTTAGTTTCGTTCTATCTAACCTGATTTCGTTTCGTTTCGTTTCGTTTCGCAAAAAAATTTTAAGCCAGTTGAAGGACAAGTGTCAGCAACAACTAGAGAATACTGATCCTTATTGCAGTGAACTGGCCAAGTTTGTAATGCCTTTGAAGGGTTTTCTTGCAGCCATAAATCCTTCTCAAGATAACGCCACAGAAAGAAGTACCTTGAGGTACTTTTTAAAGATTATTGACAAGAACGCAAATAAAGATGTACAGAGCCAAGTGTGCCTAAGTTGCAACAATGGCAGTCAGGAGTATATGCAAGTTCAAGGGTACAGCTCATTCTGTGGACTTAATGTGCGATGAACAATGCAATAGGGTGTTCCAGGAATGGACTTACTGTGTTCAATTTGTTTGACCTAGATTTGGCAGCAGACATCATTTTGTTAAAACAGGTTTGTGAAGTTGGCTGTGGATTTTCTGTACCTTTAGAGCCTGTGCGGGGTCTTGATGGCGATTACAGTATTTTAGCATTCGAGGAGCAGCAATTAGGAAGAACTGTACATTCCAAAGACTAGATTTACCCTTGAGGGCACTTGTGGATGGTGCTGCAATTAATTCCCTTGACCCCAGCAGTCTCCAGGAATTTTATTCCTTTCTTCTGGGATTGTTCCAGGAAGATGAGAGACCATCACTCATTGTGTGGAGAAAGGAATATCACTTTGTTACTCTGCTCTTGAAAACAGATGCTATTGTACTTCTTGATAGTCGCAGGACATCTGCTCTTCCACTGTCCCTTAAAGATGGCCTAGGCTACATTCAGAGAGAAGCATATCAGAACCCAAATTTTGCTCCTGTAAACCTTCAAGGGCCTGGCACTTATGGCAATCCTGTGAGAGCGAATGACTCGCAGGAAGTTAAGCTGCACACAAATTTTCATTGCATATTGGAAAAGGTGTGGGATTTAAGCAGTACCATAAGTGATGATACCATCATTGCCACACTCCATGGACAATTCAAAGCAAAAGATGTTCGTACCCTCAAGCCAGGTAACCGAATCAATGATGTCATTATCAGCTATATTGGTCCATTCTTAATGAGTCAGAAAAAGGATGTTTATGTGGCAAGCACCTTTCGGCTAAATCACTGCAGCCAAGAGCTGAATCTTAAGGAAATACATAGGTGTGATTTTCACAAGTATGAAAAGTTTGTATTTCCTGTTCATTGCCCTGGTCATATTACCATTAACATACTGATACTTGGTAAGTGGCACTTGCCCGATGAAAGTAAGCCAAATGTGCATATTTTTTCATGGGCTAGTATCTAAGAGCGAGTTGATAGTGATGGATGGATCTTATTGAGCATCACAGAGCAGTATCATTATGAAATGTGGGAAGACTAGAAATGGAGGCAACTTGAGGAGAAAGACTTGTTGTAATTTTAAATAAAATCAATGAGGCAAGCTATTTGGCACAGTGTAATACTACTAATTAACCTTTTAACTCCCATGTGTGACGAGGACAGAATTTCTCTTTACACTATCAATACAATATCAAGCAGACAAGGGATGAAAATAAAGAAAAATATTGACAAGGGGATTATTAGTTGATCCAATACCAAATTCTCAAAACTAACATCACAAGAACTATATGGCAGACAGTAAAGAGAATTACTAATGAGATCTTGGGAGTTAAAGGGTTAACAGTGGCAATTTCTGGGCCAATCACAGAGCATACTTAGGTAAAACCATCACAATCTTGGATTACTTTTGACACTCAATTGAAAATTGCTCAATCCAGAGCGGTTCCTTGCTTTTCTTTAGAGGCATATATAATGTCTCTCAAAGGGTACTGGGTTTAATTCACATTTGAAATCCAAATTCAAAGAATTTTTAGCACACTTAAACAAACGTGGGTGACACTGCCATAGGGTTAACAGTTTCGATTGGGTGCTAGAGCACACTGTAATAAGCTCATGCTTTTATTTCTTATAACACACTACAAAAAATAAAGCGTGCGCCATGGAACAATTAAGCGTGAGCAGGCAAACACGCAAAGCGTGTTAACCTCCGAATATGAAAGCTAGCGTGATAGCGGGCACAGCAGTAAAAACCGCATCGGTGTTTCTCTTAGGAAAAACAAAGTTGAAACATTTGGCCGCGAACGAGTTGCAAGGATTCAAAGCAGAAACTTCAATTACTTTTTACTTTTTTATGTCGAGAGGTTACTTTTGAGGATATTTGTAATGTGTTGAAGCACAAAATGTAACCCAGTGCTAGACGAATTGCGCCGATCGCGTAAACCGAACATGTTCAAGATATCTATAAATCGCCATAACATATAGCCAGTAACGGCCGAAACGTTTGTATAAAAGTATATTCCATCGGATGACCAGAGCGATTTTTAGGGGATGATAAACAAAATCGAAAGTAAGGAAAAATTTTGTTTTCAACAACTCTTTGTTTCCGGGAGCACAACGACTCTCAAGCGATTGATTTCCCTTAGTCACGCGTTCAGTCACGTGCCTGAAACTCGATTCAATCAATGCAGTAAACAATTTGCGAAACGGGAATTTATTTACGATAACGAGATGGTGTATAACTTTGGATTAACTTTTTAATATTGGAGTTGTCACACCGTGAATGATATTTGGCAACAAAGAAAAAATATACGGTAACCATAAATTTTGTGCATACCAACAGTTTTTATGACTAATGATTGTAGATATATGAAAATCATATATGTGCACTGCGGTGAAGAAACGAATGTAAGAGATCCTCAATCCTCGCAGCTATAAACAGTACCAAATTAGTCGTTGAAATAAGACCTGAAAAAATTCAGGTGCGTACAGGATTTGAACCCATGACCTCTGCGATACCGGTGCAGCGCTCTACCAACTGATGCTAACAAGCAAACAATTTTTATGTTTGGAAACTATACGGCATTAAAATTCATTTGTCATACCTTTTTGTTTACCATTATTTAAGCTTGCCCATCACAATGAAGTGCTATTGAGTTCAAGAGGAAAAGATTTGGATGAACGGCAGAAATATTTAGCCACGTTTTACTTTAGTGTGTCCTCCAGTGTTAACTTACACGCTAAGCGTATCGATCACGCTTTTAAAACCGAAACAAAGACCAAGCGTGCTAACTTAACCAAAACAAAACGGTGTGTACTTCATTGTTTGAAAATAATATATGCGCATACTGAACACGCTAAGTGTGTTGTGTTCGCGTGTTGTGTTCCCTTGTCACATTTGTCATTTGGAGGCAATCCAACACGAGGAATGCGGCTATAGCCCTGTCTGCCCCCTCCCCTCTGCGACGAAGATCTTGAATAACTCTCCTAAAAGAGATGTCTGCGATTTTTGAGATTTCCAAAAGAGAAACGATAATTTTAAACCAGCCAAAACTTTTCTAAACAACAACTGAAGGCAGCAAAGCAGATATTACCCTGATAAATTAACTTTGACAGAGCCTCAACAGAGCAAGTTCGCCGGCTCTTTCGCTGTGCGGGTACTTGTGGGGTTTTCACCATCCTGTTATGTCATGCTTACTAGCTCAGATAGTCTAAAGAGAGCTTAAAGGCAATCTACGACTGTTACGTATTTTCTTACTTTTCGCGCGTATTTTTAGCCTTCACGCTTTGTTTGTCATCTAAAATTTCAACCCCTGTCCAATCGGAATGATAGAAGCAAATAAATTTAATTGTATACCTCAGATTTTCCAGACTTTGCCGGTTTGATGCCAAGACATTTAACATGGCAGCCATGTGGCAAGTACCTTGCAGTGATAACTCTTCGACGTTGGGTTGTCGAGCGAAGAGCTTTGCCACTCACAGATGTGACATTGCTACAGTCACTAATGTCCAAATATTTCAAATCGCGACATGAAAGTGATTTCAACACCTAAAAAAAAGACAGACAACGCAATCAAAAGGCAGGGCCAAGACAGTTTACAGATTCGAGATTCGAATTATCACAAGATGGTGTCACCTTGTGACCAGACGTTAATAAGGGGAGGAGGGAGGGGAAGGCGTGTGATGTTCTATGCTATATTTCATGGCGAATAAAGTGACCTGATCGAGAGACGAAAGAAACAAAAATGAACAAGATATAATAGAAGTAATCAAAGATTATTAGAGAGCGTTCGATGCCTTAAGTTCAAATTACTTTCAATTTCATTTATATTCATGCCTGAACTATTGACAAATTTTAACGTCTGCTCTACTGCAGTTTGGCGTTGCCGTTGTTTATATCCGCACTTTTCCTGGTATAAAATAAGGATATTTAAGTCTAGCGTGAATTAATTTCCCGTGGAATTTCCTTGTTTTATTGCTAGCAAGTAAAGCGATTTTTATATACTGCAATTGTTTCGACTGTGATCGCGGGTCTGTTGCATGACAGCTTCACTGAGTTTCCGTAAAATTTATATAACTTATATAATAACAGATAGGCTATTTACATGAAACCTCCATAATGCAAAACATTTTCCTTTTTACCAGTAATATTCACAGTGTGGAAAAAAACTTTTTTCGGTAGAATTATGTATTTTTCTGTGAGCAGTGTTCCAAGCTTCCTATATCTTAACAAAAAGATATATTAAAAGTAATCAAAGATTATTAGAAAGCCTTTAGACCACAGGCAACCACAAACGAATGCAATTTTAGGCTTAACTCAAAAACTCCCGTTTGGTACTAACCTCATCGTTAACAGCTTGATTAAGGGCAGCAAGTCCCACCATTTCCAGACTGCATCTATTGTGTAAAAATTCCCGGAGTAGTTTGGGGGATGTCAGTCGCTCGCAATAACCAAGGTTAATACCGATCAGCCCCATCGGAATGAATTCGCAGAGTTCTTCTCCACTTATATACGTACAATAAATGTCCAGGCTTACCAGTCGGACCATATCCTTCAACGGTGCAAAGTTACTTACTTTGACACAGAATCTAAGGCTCACAAAATTTCACGTGGGTGATGTTAGACCACATGCCTTTGTTAGGAATGTAGGTCATCCTCGTCTCGAACATCGGAAGTCAAGAAGCGTAAATGGCCTTTTTAGTAGAAACCAAAATTTTGTAAAATGTTCTGCATGTTAAAGACACATTCACAAGATCCGAAGTTGAAAGTATGTCACTTCGAATAAAGCCAGAAGGCAAACATGGGGCAAGCGGTCAATTGTCGACATCTTTAACTACAATGTTAAAACTTTGCCGATTAAACCCGTATTAGCGGTCGGAATGACTGTATGGCCGATTATTTAAGGTTGACCGCTTAGGTCAAGACAAAAGAAAAAAACCCTTATGACCCCTTCAAGGTTGACCGCGGTGACCACTTAATAAAGGTAACACAAAGAAAAATAAGAGGAAATAGAGACTTAATTCGACAATTAACCGTTTTATACAGGGTGACTGCCGCTTTAAAGGCATAAGTCGCCCTTGGGCAAAGGTTCCATCCTCGGGAATTTCCAGTTTCGCTTTCAAATAAGAGTTGTCATAATTCAAATTCTGCGACCTACTTTTCTTTGAGTGACATAGCGCTAGGATTTATATCTTTTGAACAAAAAACAAATTAGCTAAATGCCGACACACTTTTGCTGAAAAGGGTTTCCTGTAACCCAAGGCGAAATTCCAGGATTGTGCGATACACTCCTATACGCAAAATATCCGCTCAAAGCTGGCAAACTCCGGTTTCAGTGACTGGTGAGGTACCAACGCCACCTCAATTGACATCAATTAAATCAAATATTTTTCGTCGTCAGGGGGTTTAAAATATACATCTTCGGAATCCAGATTTCCTTTTAGCACATTAAGCTTACTTTAAACGGAAATTTTTGAGCTGATTACTTTTTTCTTGCACGGGAAAATAACCGAGATTGCATCGGTCTGTTACTCTTTCGATGATTGTGATTACCGCGACCCTTTGTCACTTTACTTCTCTTTTTTTCACCCCACAAAGTTTCCAACCTCTTTTCTTTGCCACACCTAAGCCGTACTGCCTCTCTGATGTTTTTGCCGGTTTTCCGATAAACTCTAGGAAAATTCCTGGATAAATTCAAAACTAGAAAAGTTAGGGTGCAACTTGCAAAAGTGTCTCGTTGACAGATTTTGACCGCAAAACTTTGCCAAGTGCGATCAATTCCCATATGTGAGAAAAGTCTTTATGCTGTTTGCCAACAAATAATAATTCTTTGTTCTGCGAACTGAAAAACTCACTCGCGATCACGTTTGGTCCATAATCTAAAACCAACCTCGCTGAACAACTGCTGTTCTGCTCGCCTGTTTTTCTCAGGTAAGAAAAATTTTCTTTTCAACTTCTTTGATCACGCAACGGTGATCCTACCCCATAATACGAAACCTAAAGGTTTTGTAGCTGGAAATCTCTCCCATGGAGAACACAGACCCGTAAAGAACTTTGTAACAGCCTGGAATACGATACATCGTACTATTACCTTTTATGAAGAGAAGATTTCTGTTGGTTACGAGCAACGACTAGTGCGACAACAAAATGGTTCAAGGGGTTAATATATTGATTTAGCCAAGCCTATTACTTTAATTCTTAAAATAAGAAAATAACATTATAACTGAATAGTTAAATCGCGAACTTTTCAAAGCTCATCTTATGTTGAATACTGTAAAGAGTTTGATTGACGGCAGCACAGCAATCTAAGTTTCAGTTAATTACATTGTCCGCATGTTGTCATTAGCCGTTTGAATTTCCACGAGTATTCTAAGCGTTGTTCGGGTATCCTCGCTGATGATATTTCAGATGATCTGCAGGATCCTTGAAAGAAATGAATCAGTGGTACACAGTCACTCCTTTAATGTGCTACAATCTCTGACAAAAGTCTTTGAAACACTTCCAACCCTTCCCGCTTCCTGCCCATTGCAATGTTGCTTAACACAATCTAAGTGAGATTCAATGTTGATTTACCGCACCAACACCGCAAGGTACGAGGGGGACGTTAGTCCTACTTGAGAACTGTGTTCCAACACTTTTTCACAGATTGTGGATTCTCTATCTACGGATGCTTAAGGGCCTATTTACACGGTACGTCAGAGTTCCTCGCATGCGACAATCTTACTAAAGGCCAACTACACGACTTATTTCGTGTAAATCAAACCAAAAACTCGCGATCGCTTACGACTTTCACATGCGACACAAAAAATGTCGTAGGCTTTTAAAACATTTTCTAAAACGCTGCGACAATCGTAACCGAATTCGACAGAAATTACTTAATTGTCACAAATTTCTAGGGGAAAGGGAGGAAGGCGAAGTTTTCTTGTGTCAAAATGTCGACAAGACACAATCGAGTACAAAATTGAGACAACTTTTTAAAATAGCCGTCATTAGGACCATTTTATAACGGATACCAGACAAAATGGCATTTAGAATTATACGCGATTTTTGCAGGGAGTAAATAAAATGTCGTGCGCGTGTAAATGGTCCTAGCCTGTCTTAAGGTTACTTCTCATCTTCAGGCCGAAAAGATCGATTTTTCTCTTACTAGACTAAACTGAATTCAAACTTTCAACCTAACGTTACTATTTACAAAAATTCTGAAATCTTGAAAAGCTCCCGAGTTATTAAGAAAAACGTATTTTCAAAAAAAAGTTGATAAATCAGGAAGGTGTCATAATCTTGGTAAGTGCAAGTTATGCAGTAAATAACATTGGCGTAGGTACACGTAAAGTGATCAATGATCTTAATGGATCTTTTGGGTCCCGAAATTTTCTCTACGTTATGAATGAAAGGACGAGTTTTGCATCGTGAGCGAGCGCATTTAATTTTGCTGCATAACTTGCACTTATTGCAATAAGTTATAAATCGGCGAAACAGGAAGACGACTGGGTGACCGATTCCGAGAACACCTTCGCGATGTGGAAAGAAATGACAAGGACGCATCCAAACCAGTCGCTAGAAACTTTAATCTTCCTTATCATTCTAAACAGCATATGGCAGTTTGCGGCCTTTCCTTACATCTAGGCAGTTCGGAAAGCCGCAAAACACTAGAACAAAAATTTATATTCCAAATCGGCACCCTTAATCCCCACGGAATCAACGAGCGCTTTTCATTCAACTAATTTATTCCTGAAGATTTTAGATATATGAAAATTCACATATTTGCACTGCGGTGGAGAGATGAAATTAAGAGATCCTCGCAGCTAAGAACACTACTGAAACGAGTAGTTGTAAATAGGACCTGAAAAAAAAATTCAGGTCCGTACGGGATTTGAACCCGTGACCTCTGCGATACCGGTGCAGCGCTCTACCAATTGAGCTAACAAGCCAACTGGGAGCTGGTCAATGAATTGGGTCCAAATAAACATCCAAGTGAATGAAGATTTTAGATATATGAAAATTCACATATTTGCACTGCGGTGGAGAGATGAAATTAGGAGATCCTCGCAGCTAAGAACACTACTGAAACGAGTAATTTATTCCTGTTTTCTCGTCACCATATTCCCACCAATGGCGTAGCTCCGTTTTCTACATATAAATCCACACACAACGCACAATTCCTCTAATCGCTCTGACGAAGGGCTAACGCTCGAAACGTCAGCTTTTTTACCCTTTACGGTGGCCAATTTACGTTTTCAACCCAGTTGTTAACACTAAATTACCTGCTATACTCTCCCACCGACGCAGCACCACAGTTTCTTTAGAAACTTACCCCTTTATTCATTTGTCATAATCTTGAACCTGAGCGAATCCCTTGGGGAAATTTTAGCGGCAACCGCTCATGTTGAGGCTCGATTTTCATGTTATTTCCATATTTTGTTTACATCGTGCACTTTACAAAATTCACGCATGGAAGGTCTTTGTTTATGGAAATATATTTTCTTTCGTGAAAGCGACTGGTACTGGCGGAGCTCCACGCTGGCGTCCAGACTTCGATCTAAGAAGTCGCCATCAGACCAGAATTTTCCTTAAGTGATGTGAAAACGAGGTTTCCTTTTCTTTACGGAAGTACCAGCCTTGTTACAAAGACATTAACAATTGCCTCGAATCGCAATTTTTAAAGCTGTATGTCGATTCGTTGTCTTGCTCCTCAGTGCATTTTGCGGTTTTTCCATTTTTGCCGCGGGTTTTTTCTTTGCCTCTGACAATTTTGCTCATATGTTTGTCGTCTTCCTCAACGCTCCACTCAGCGATCGAGATAAGCAAAAAATGAAACGTGTCTGCAATGGATTACGTTTCCCGGTTAATCTTGATCATCGTCATTGACGCCAGGAGGTTCCGTTGTCCTATTTGTTTGCGGTTTCATGAGGCGAGATAATCTCCTAGCGAGACGCGAGTTGTTTGCGAACCTTTGAGAGAATCTCGCATTTGATTTTCGGAGGAATGTAACCTCTTTGAGCGAATTTATGGGGTATACAAATTTGACCGATTTTCATCAAATTTCGCCAAAACATCTTAGGAACAATTTCCTAACGTCAGACGGAAGTGTCTTGGAAAGTTTTGATATTTGAAATATTTATCCCGTGGCTTCCATTTACGCAACACGATTCGTACATTTTAGTTATTCCAACTTTAGATGTTGATATCTAAACAACCAATCAGAATATCAAAAAAGCCTACTACACTTTTGTTGACTGACGCCTTGTAAATAGGACTGTGCAGCCAATTGGCTCGTGCTGCAGCATCCCATACTCGATAAATTCAATAGAAGACCCTTCGGACGTTTCACGCCTTACCGGATACTGACACTTCCTTAAGGGAAAAGTTGCTTGTAGTCTATTTTTATCGTAAACTACATTTATGAAGCTTTCTTCTGATATATAGTTTGCTAGGATTTTAGTGTAACTAGCGCGCGAACGAATTTTTCCCGAAGAACACCCGCGAAGGGAAGTAACCTTAAGCTTAGCGCATGCGATTAAGTCGTACCGTATATATCGGCCCTAAAAACGAAAAATATACGTGACTTTTATGACATGACTCCCTTCCATCTTATTTGGACTGCAACAACATTGTGTTTGTCTGTGATTTTCTCATTTATATTTTTATTCTAGTCGTTGTCACAAGTGTAGAGGGTTTGGCCACGTACGTGCCGAAAGCCCGACAAGACGCGGCCCGGTTGTGCCCCACCATCAGCAAGAAAAGCAAGCGGCAGATCAAGCAAAGGAAGTGATAGAGAATAACTATCATTTTCGCGCCTCTCTTGACAATGTAAGATTTCACTAATAAGTTTAGTGAGTTATCTTACATTGCCAAGAGGTTAATTTTATATTTTAATATTAATAATCAATTTTTAAAAAACGTACACGTGAAAGGCTCGCACAAGCAAAATCATTTTTCCGACAAATACCTCTATTTAAGTTATCCTATTTAAAAATTTCAACCTATATATCTATGTCACTCAGTAATTCCTCTTTTCTTCGAATATTAGAAATCATGATCTCTTGGAAAATTACGTTATCAGTGTTATAAATTTAATGTATATTGTTTCTTTTTATTTTTATTTTTTAGTGAGCTTAATGATCTTGTTTACTCTGATCTTGGACAGCCACATTAGTACGTCAACGTGATCGGAAGACATTAAATATTTGGAAGAGAAACTTAAAACTTGTCCGTTTCTTACATAGATTTTTCTTTTGTTAAGCCCTACTAAGTGACTCTTGATATCATGTCAAGTTCTCCATTGGTTCCACAAGTAAACAGACAGTACGTTGGGACGATAGTAGTTCATCCCAAGTCACCAAGGGCTTCTTTTGCACTGAACCCTTCAATTATTCTGTTACAATGTTTTATCTGACCGTGAATAGTACCCGTGGGCCTCTACGTAAATATTCACTTTGCTTATAACGCAAAGATAAATCAATAGTTTGCCGTAAATATCTGCACATGCATCTGTGTATACAGCGACTTCTGGGAAAATTTCTCATTGCCTGAAAACATTTTTAACGCTAAATTGACTTTAATTCCAAGGGTGTGAGGAATATGTAGACCCTTTTCAACAATCAGAACATCACAGTGGTGAAACATAACACCAAAACTTGCAGACCGATAAACTGATATTTTATAGGGAAGGCTACATTCTCTTTTCCAGCAAAATAATCTCCTCAAACTCAGTGATATATGTCGAATAATCCCCCGGCTTTGTGCAGGGGATCCTACAATGTACCGGCTAAAAATTATTGACTTCACCTGAGGGTAACCTTTCATTAAATGTAAAAATTCTCGAAAAACGAAATAAATTCTGACAATTTACCTAGAAAGTAGAATATATCCCAACATGCCAAATCCAATCTTCACCCCAATTTTCCATTTTCTCAATCAACTCTAGAAACACGGGGTTAATTGTTGACAATTCTTCATACAAGTGGATAGTATCATAACTTTTCCATATCCAATCTTTACCCCGATTTGTTCAATTAACTTTAGAAAAACGGAGTATATCGTGACAATTCGAGTGGTTAATTCGAGTGGTTAATATTTCCAAGCTCCTGTTTAGGGTAATCACATGATATATGATTGGTCCACGGTTATGTCCATAGCGTGATGCTTGTTCTACTTGATGTAGCGATGGAATTTTAAGACGTAATTTAAACATTCCCCCTTAAATGATGGTTACATTTTGGAGCCTAGGCGCTTTACGTTGACAAAGAAAAGTACCTTGAATATGATGTATAGCAGGGTCGCATGATATCTATTTATCTATCTGTCTGTATGTCTATTTATCTATCTGTCTGTCTGTCTATCTGTATATCTATCTGTTTAGCAATCTATATATCAATCTATACATATATCTGTCTATCTCTCTATCTTTCCATCTATCAATCTTTCTTTATTTCACTCTAATTATTTATCTATTTATCTTTCTATCTATCAATCTGTCCATATGTCTATCTATCTGACTATCAATCTATCTTTCTATCTATCAATCTCTATATATGTAATGTAACGATTTATCTATCTGTATACGTTTACCTAGATAATGGTATTATTGAAATGTTATTCGACCATGAATGATCGGAAATCCTGTTGCAGAAAACGCTTCTGAATAAGAGAGAAAGGATTTGCTGTGTGAACTTGAATTGATGAAACAACTTAAACCTCATCCTTACGTTATCAAACTTTTGGGATGCGTTACCAAGTCTGGTAAATACTGAAAAGTTTATTATCAGCTATGGTTACCGTCAAAAAAATTTAGATTTTAAGGAATAGATAAGTTCGTTTTTCTTGGTATGTTGGTGTTTAGCTTAAGATGTCTTTCCTCTTAATTTATATAGTATATCGTAATATTCGATTTGGCGCCCAGGGCGCTTATTTAATTTTGGTAGGCAACAGGAGGGTGCTTATTAGAAACAGGGCGAAGAACCAAGCAAACGACTGGTATCTTCGGGTAAAAGTAGACTACGAGTACTCCGTCCTTTTTCGGCAAAGTAAAAAAAAAATTAGTGGAAACAAAATTAACACAGGAGGTGATGGGTACAAAAGTAGAGACCCTACTTTTCGTGTGCCTCACACCCAGAGGTCCGCGTGGCCCTCTT
Organism: Pocillopora verrucosa; assembly: GCF_036669915.1. Classification (NCBI taxonomy): domain Eukaryota; kingdom Metazoa; phylum Cnidaria; class Anthozoa; order Scleractinia; family Pocilloporidae; genus Pocillopora; species Pocillopora verrucosa. The sequence continues at coordinate 11,117,535 of NC_089317.1, forward strand.
TGTTTTGGTTAAAGTAACTGTCTTGAAATCAATTCATAGGATGTCACTCGTAGGGTACCTTATTTACTCGATTGAGCACCGCGGCGTTTATTACGTTTTTATTGATTTTGAGGAGGTCTTTGTTGGTATAGTTCATTTAATTCACCCCATCATTCAGTACCCATTATTTCCATCTCTGTTAACTTCTGAGAAAATCGGCTAACCGACGCTTAAAGCTTAGGCGTATTCTATTGTTGCGTGCACGTGTGGGGTCTCTATAGAGTTTATTTGACAGCAAAGAAGTAGTCACAGTTGTATACTGTCCGCTAAATAGCAGCGTATGTATAATCAATAGGTGAGATCTACGATCAGCAAAATTTACTGGTGGACCAAAAATGGGCCGACACCAAAACTGCGTGCTTAAGGTTTGCACACATGTTGCGGATATGAGCCGGTCAGTTGTGAATACTCTATGAGGGCGGGAATCTTTCCGGTAGTAGACCTTGAAGATAAACATGACCTGCTTTCGATATTTTACCCTTCCCAATTAATTTTCCAAGTTTAGAAACTTATGGCTACTTTGCTTCTAAAATAGACTTACAAGAATTGTGAATATTACCGAGTTATATTATAGCTGATATTTTATTTTCTTATAAACGTTGAATAATTGTCGTACTCCTCCAAGTGGCTGTGCCGTTTATTGGAGAGTGACGTTTATTGGTAATTTTGCTTCCATCTGCGGTAAATAATCAAGTATTTGTGGAACTTTGTCTCCCTAGAGCCACTGTTTGTGCTGATCGAATATGTTCCTTTTGGGGATCTGCTGGGTTACCTGAGAAAGACAATCGCTCTGACAAAGGGCTAACGCTCGAAACGTCAGCTTTTTTACCCTTTACGGTGGCTAATTTACGTTTTCAACCCAGTTGTTAACACTAAATTACCTGCTACACTCTCCCACCGACGCAGCACCACAGTTTCTTTAGAAACTTACCCCTTTATTACCTGAGAAAGAGCCGTGGATTGAATGATACTTATTACGGATATCAAACCACAAACAAATCTGACCTCACAACAGCTGATTAAATTTGCTAGGCAAATCGCTGATGGAATGTCTTATTTGTCATCGATACCGGTGAGTGATGTAATAAATCTTTGAATGACGTTCTCATAGAATAAGGCCTCATTTGTCACTCACTATACCTTACTTTTCATTAAATCGTGGACTCACTGCCCAGAATGTAATCCCATGTTAGCTGAGTCACCCCTAAGTCTCTCGTTTCGTTAAATGGTGCTTTCCGAAAGAAACGTTTTCTCTTTGTGTAAGGTTATTCATAGAGATCTTGCAGCTCGTAATGTGTTGGTTGGAGAGGAGGAAACATGCAAAGTGACGGACTTTGGAATGGCCAGAGATGTGCAGGAGGACAATATTTATGAAAGAAAAACCAGGGTATGAATGATTTTAAGAAATCATATAATGTTCTCGTAAGTCTTGGATTGTGTGGCTTAAGATGCCTCACTGGAGTGACTGCTTAAAGAAAAAAGCTCAGTAAATCATGTTCCGTTTTCCGCAACTTTAGTTTCAGCGTTGCCGCCATTGGGAGCATTAGTACTTTTTACGGAGTACGCTAACTCCTCGCATTTTTGCTTCTTATTCAGGGGCGTCTCCCTGTAAAATGGACTGCCATTGAGGCGTTGCTTTATGGAAAATATTCTACGAAGAGTGATGTGTAAGTACAAGGAAGACATGAACACTGCAGTTAAGCTCAATGAGAATGGTTTTGTATGACATTTTTTCAGGTCTGCAAAAAGTTATTTGGTTAATTTTGTATTTTGGTCTTTTTATTTTACTGGTGTTATCCTCATTTTTCATGGTTGGTGACCAGGGATCAACTCCTATGACCCTGTGCATGTTTCCCTCCCCACCCCATCCCCCCTTCCCTTTAACACCAAAGATGTTTTGATTAAATTTATTTTTGCAGGAAAGAAATTTTATTGCCTTAAATTTATCCCGTTTGTTTTACAGGTGGAGCTACGGAGTTCTCCTCTATGAGATTCTCACGATTGGTAAGTTACTAGGCAGATTGCCAGTCCAGACATTTTAGCCTCAGCAATTGGGGGGACACGAATTCATGAAGTAAGCATTGTGTACCAGTCTCTGTAGAATTGGCTTTTGGTCGTATCAAGTCGCTGGCCTTAGCCGGAAAAAAATTGTTTATGGAAATACATCTGTAGAGCTTTTCATTTTAGAATATACTAACATTACTTGCTCTATTCAGGTGGTTCACCGTATCCAAGGATGGATGGAAGAAAAATTGCAAACTTACTTCAAGAGGGATACAGAATGCCTAAACCACAACATGTGGATGATAAGTTGTATGATAATATCTTATTATTTTTTCTTGATGGCTTTTATCGTACATTAGTATTTGTATCGTTTTTTGTTCGAATTTGTTCGAATTTCATGTTCGCCTCAAGATAAAACCATCTTTACTTATTGAACCAGCCTAACGAAGGGAAATGAAAGAAGAAGTACACCATCATCAGTTGATTTCTTTTGTATAAATCTTTTGTCCTCTATTATAACAAGATGGAATTATAGGACCAAAATGGTTTTTGATGGGTCGAACCGTTTCTAATAAAACTTTCTTTTGACGTCCTTTTAGGTATGACTTTATGACAAAATGTTGGAAAGACGACCCTAACTTGAGACCATCTTTTGAGAAGTTGAGAAACAAACTCAAAGAAATGGAAAACCAGCACAATGTAGAATGGTAGAGTTTACAAACAGGCTCTCTGTGTTTTTTTTTCCCTTTCAAAGTTTGATTGTTAGAATCTATCACCCTCAACTTAACTTGATAACGGCGGCGCCATGAATGCTTGCAAGCGTAGTTTATGACTTCAATTTATTTCGCTTTTCGAGCAGTTTTCAATTGAGTTTCGAAAGTGCAAATCGAAAGTAAAAACTAAAACTAATCCCAGCTTGATCTCACGCGTTTTTCCACGCTTCAAGGAGGATGCTAGATCCTACTTTAAGTTCATCATCATGCGGTTAATGTTGATGTTAACCTTTGTTCTGATTGATAGTTGTGAATACTTTGGGTTTGGTTTTTCACGGGTTAGGCTTAGGGTTAGTTGGTTTTTCGATGATTAATCTAAGACTTCACTATCTAAAATTAATTGTAACAGCAATATGCTCTCTTTCTGGGTAAAAAAATGAAGGAACTCTCGAAAGCTTAATAGAGTATAGTATAATTTATACTCATTTTTCATATTTTTTTCGTATGCCTTTTTTTTTTCTTTTTTTTTTCAGTGGCTGATAAACTTAAAAAATTACGATGATCGACTCTACGTTAATGTTGACGATCTTGCCGTGTGAGCGAGTGATTTCTCATACAGGAAAGGACGGAGTAATGAATATTGCAGCCCTATGACATCATCTTCTATTTTCCTTATATATTTTGCTATTAAGCAACTTTTTAAAACAAGCTGTTTGACAGGAAAGCGAGGCAAAGTGCAGCTTTCTTATATTCTCACATATTTTTATACTTTTAGTCTTGGAAAGACAAACGATTTTGTAATAACAAGTTTAAAAGCTGCAACCTAAATTTCCTCCCCCCCCCCAGCGTTATAGATTTTTTTAATAAGTTTTTTACACAAAACATGTATTTTATTTTGCATCTGCTGTCCCTTTTGTTATATTTTGAAATTTATCGGATGAATCTGTTGTCTTAAAAAAACTCCTTTATTGATTAAGGTGGTCCAGAAGGGAAAAAAGTAATATTTTCTGAACCAGCAGTTCAACCATGTGTAGATGGTGTTCATCAAGAGAAGTAAGTTTTCGCCATGTACTGATCAATTTCATCACAAAATCCTAACTTTTATGAAACTTTCTAAATGGTTGCAATGGGTTTATAATGGCCTAGCTATTCTTTAAAAATAAAGAAAAACAATTTAAAAAATCAAAGGGCTCACTCAGTTTCTATCGATCATCCCCCGACATATTTACAGAGTACTGAGATTCTGATTCCTTTGTTTCACTTGGAATTTTTGACAATGAAAGTCGCAATAAGACGTTGTCCCTTTTATACTGTGCATTGTTTAAGTCTTGCATTTCAATGAAACAAAATTAAAATTATCTGTGCAAAGTTCGATCGATGATGGCATTCGATCGAGAAGTTGACAACTAAAGAATTTAACAACAATTACAAGCAGACCAGCAATCTCACAAAGTTTCAGTCATTCGCGCTTCACAAGAGAAACGAGAAAATATACAGAAAGCCTAACCGCACTTTGCTAAAACGGCTTCAGAAAGGCTTGATCCACAAGCAAAACAGAAAGTAAATAATGACATCAGCTCAGGAAGTCTCACAACACTGACATATTTCCGCTTCTTGGTGCTTTCGATCTCAGGCTCCGCATTAAGTATAAATGTAAACGACCACGGTTAGGCGGGGTACCTGACCTACCTGAGGTCCCCCACCTACATACAAACAGGCCCTAATGAATTTAAATCAGGGCGTGAAATTGCGCCTGATACAGACGCCAATGAGACTAAACTTTTCACTTTGGCGACCAAATCCTGAAAAGTGGTCACCAAATTGGCGATTAGAATGTTTCATTGTAATATTACCTAGAGATAGAGTGAATTAAATGATTGCAAAGATAAATTCGCGGCAAATTTCCTCGTTAAGTTTGTTTCCAAAACGCTGCACATGCCTCTCGATCGATAACTAGACGCTATCTTGAATTTAGGTAAGCTTAAACGTTGTATATCATCCATCCTAGTGTCCACTTTGAAGCACGTTAAAGATCTTTTCCCTTACTTAATTTTGGAGGGTCTATCTAGAACGCTGACAGCGTAAAAAACGGTTTTGTTTGTCTTTGAAAATGGGGACCAAATGTTTTTGAATTGGCTACCATTTTGAAGAATTTAAGGAGCCAAGTGGCTATCAGAAAAAAAAAATTAATTTCAGGCCCTGTAAATAATTTTTGCGAAATTACTTTTGGCCGGAGGCCGTTAAGAGAAAAAAGAGTGACCTTGTAGCCCTTTCTCGTCAAAGACCTCCGGTTCAGTTCTCGGTTTGTACTGTGTTTAGATTCTTATATCGACAGCAGCAGATTGCTGTGCCTTTTGGATTATTTAAAATTAGAGGAGAGCTGTTCTTCTTTTGACGAAATCGAAAAAGTAAATTGTTTCAATATAACTGCAACCTAAAATATTCTCCTTCAGGTGGCATGAAATTATAAGGGCTTGGTCACAACTAGCGCATGCGCATTCAGAACAGAAAAAATAATGGCACTAACAGGCCGTTGGCCTTAATGCCGTCGAGTTTCATCCATTCAATCCTCCGACGTGTTGTCACTACTAAAAAGGCTAAGATATGACTCACATCAAGGATTCAATTGAGTATTGTTTATATATTTTACCAATACCTTAATCGTACAATGTTTATGCTTCTTTGTCTATGTTAAGTTATGGAAGCACAAAAAGACGACGGAGAATTTAAGATGCCCGATTTGTGTGGAACAAAAGGAGTCAGTAGAACATATTTCAAGAGCAAACTATGCCGGGAAGGAGGCCTTTTCTTTGCAATTCTCTACTTACTCCAGGATATGTTGGCAAGTAGTCAGAATCTTATATAAGAACTGCTGATTACATTAGGCTTTGCTTGAAAATTTTATGGTCGTTTTCGACAAGATGCGACGGTCATTTTCATATATATCCCTCAACAGCAAATGAGCTTGACTTCATTCCTGACATAGCCAGTATTACCTTTTAAGATCTCAAAACTGTGCAGGATTCAATATCTTGATAGCATTGAATCCTGAGATTGTTAACTTGTAAACGATTTGCAAACCTCTTTCAATGTATTTTTAAAGAATTAATATGCATAAAGCTGTCCTCATTTAAGAGCTGTTATGTTTGTGTTCTGTCGATTTGGCAATAGAGCCAGTGAGAGTTAGCTTATATTCTTTTCTTTCCCTAAACAGTCAGAACGAAACCTTTACATTGTGTCTTCATCAAAAGGGAAAGCCCTGGAATTTTTGGAAAGTCACAGGAAACGGTGGGAGCAAAACTTGTGTACATATTGATCTATAATTAGCTTGTATTGTACGTATTGCATTGTTGCTAACATCAGTGACTTTTTTGTTCTTACCATATTCTAATGTCATCCGTGATCCATAACTGAACAGATGCACAGCAGCATACAATCTACTGGTTAAATATAATACAGAGGCAAAATGTTGATAGTGGTGATGTCACCTATTTGCTGAGCTCTAATAGATCGTAAGTAAGAAGGAATTAACATATGTGTATATTATTCATCATATGATATAACGATTTAGTATACCATTAAAAACTACCTATAGTTAAATGCAAAACGAAATTTAATTGGTGACAAGGTCTCCGTTTCTTCTCTTTCGATCTCTTAGCAGTCTCGGGCTAAAAGTAATTTCGTAAAAGACGCTTTAAACGGCCCATGAGGGCGAAAAAATACCACAATTGCGTCGATTCACATTTCATTAAACTTAATTGAGGCATTCAGACCTGTAACGTAGATATGCAATTTTCAGAGCGTAATTCATAACCGTCATAGATTTACCAGATCTCGTTCGTCTCGTGTCAACAATTATTAACCACGAACGGATAGTGTGGACCAGTGGTTTTACAAAGCCTAATGAAAATAGAGAAAATGTGGCTTATATGTATCATTTTGTGATGAATTGAGATTGGAAGAACCCTAATCCTCCTAGTTCCGCTCTCTTTCAATTTCTTCGGCTCTCCCTGAAAAGGCAAAAATCAAATTACTAATATTTATTCTCGAGGGCCTGTTTACATGGAGGTATGGAACCCCTGGGTGGGTGAGGTAACTCGCCTAGCTGTGTTCGAAAAATAGCCCGCGTTTTTTTTTTTTTTTCTATTCTTAAGGCGAAGCCTTAGAGATCGAAAGCACCAAGAAGTGGAAAGACGCACGTTTTCACTCGAAGATTTCCTACGCTCATATCGTCATAATTCATTTTCTGTTTTGCTTGTGGATCGAGCCATTCTGAAGCTATCTCAGCAGTGTAGCAAAGTGTGGGAACAGGCTTTCTTTTTACTCTCTCGTTAATCATCTTTTGCAGCGCGGATAACCGAAATTCTGTAAGATTGCAGAGTCTGCTTGCAATTACTGTTAAATTCCTTTAACTTCTCGATCGATTGATGAAATTGAACGGTAAATGGCGAAAGACTTACTTTTCCTAATGAACACCATCTAAACATGGCTAAACCGCTGGTTCAGACTGTTTTCCCTGTCGTGCCACCTTAATCAATAAAGAAAATTTTTTGCGATAAAAAGATTCAGCCGCTAAATTTCAAAATAGAACGAAAGGGACAGCAGACACAACATTGGACTATATTTCGTTTGGATTCGTAAGCACATTTTGAAATAAAATACGTTTTGTGCAAAAAAACTTATAAAAAATCTATAACGCAGCAGCTTTTAAACTCATTAGTACAAAATCGTTTGTCTTTCCAAGACTAAAAGTTTAAAAATATATGATATTTGAAAGTTGCACTTTGCCTCACTTCGCTGTCAAACAGCTTGTTTTGAAGAGTTGGTTAATCAGCGAAAAATATGGCTAAATATAAAATATATTTATTATATAGATACTGATGACAAACCAGGATTTTTCCTTTTACTGAAAAATCATATCTTCACCGCACGCAGTGAAGATACTATATTTATCTTTCATGTGTGAGGATATTGGTGTCGCCATAGTTACTAACGTGATTAGCTTTAGATTTACAAGAGAGCTTCCCGCTCAGGCGCGCGGCCGGTTCTTTTGAAATTTCATTCACAAAAAGTTGTCTTTTATTTAGGAATTTCATCAGTTTCTATAAAATAAACGGAACATTGCATGGCCGCTTGGTGATACGACCTTTATCTCCTCGTGCTGAAAGTATATTCAACTAGTATGTTCATTACTCCATCCTCTCCTGTTTTATATTCATGGTCTACTACCGGAAAGATTTCCGCCCTCGTAGAATATTCACATCTTTGTAGTTCATATCCGCAACATGTGCACAAACCTTATGTACGCAGTTTTAGTCTCAGCCCATTTTTGGTCCACCAGTAAATTTTTCTGATCTTAGATCTCACTTATCGATTATACACAAGCCGCTATTTAGCAGACAGAATAAAAGTGTGACTACTTTTTTGCTGACAAACAAACTCTATCCAGACCTCATACGTGCACGCAAGCGTAGAATATGCCCAAGCTTTAAGTGTCGGTAAGCAGATTTTCCCAAAAGTTAACAGGAATGGTAATAATGGGTAATAGAGTGGGGCAAGTTCGATGGACTATACTCTTCAACAAATGCTTTCTCGAAAACATTAAATCTGTAATAAACGTCGCGGTAATGAATCAAGTTAATAAGGTATCATCACAGTGACCTTTTTTAGTATTGAGTTCAAGACAGCTACTTTAACTTACACTAAGGTGGCCGCGCGGACCTCTGGGTGTGAGACACACGAAAAGCACGGTCTCGACTTTTCGTAACTCTCCGCGACAAGCTTACATAAATTTTGTTTCCGCTGATTATTATTTTTTCTTTTTTTGACATCGCCCGAAAAGGACGGAGCAGTCGTAGTCTACTTCTACCCGAAGATCCCTTTTACAAGGTACCAGCCTGGTCAATTCGTAACCAGTCAGTTGGGTTGTTTCATACCCAGACTAATAAGGTATGTTTTATATGTTAAGTATCTTTAAAGTAAGGTCGGTTTCTTATTTTAAATAGCAATATTCCCTGCCTTAAAAAAGTTTTGTTTACGTGGTGCCCATTTTCATATACGCGACTAGCGAATGATGTATGTTTTCTTTTGTTAAAATAAACGAATTCATTACCTTTAATAACAAGGAGAGGAAAAAAATCAGGAGTTTTTCCTTTTTCAAAAGTATTCAGTGCTTTAACAGATTCTTCAATAGTTATAAGTCCTTCACAACTTAGTCTATCTTCCTTAGGTTATTTTGTAATTCTAGCTTGACCAAGAAAGTGTCCCAAAATATCAGGCTGCACCGTATTAACTTTCGTACTATACAGGTTTTTTATAATATTTTGAAGATGAGTCTAGTATTTTTTCATAATTTGTGGTAATAACTCCACTTAGACAAAGTTTTCTAATATGTTTCCTTGTATGGTTTCTTTTCTCCTAACTCAAGAAACACTTTGTATTCTTTTCCCCATATTTGAGCCATCTCCCCCTCGAACGCACCATTAATCCATCGGCTTTATCATCGAAAACTTTTGCTACTCAAGTTTGCACTTGTTCAGAGTCTTTTCAAATTTTCCACAAGGGTTCAGTTGAAATCTTGTTTGTGCACTTTGGAGTTTCTTCTGCAGACTTTCTTCTCTCTTTATCTCTCTTAATTTGAGTTAGCTCTTTTGCGTATTGTACCGAAAAAAAGACGGACATTATATTTAATCCAATCCCAAGCAACCCTTATATCTGAGAATTATTTTCCTTCATTTTTCCATACCTTCAAATATGTTTGCATTTGTTGAATAAAATTATTGATCTTTAAATCTTTACATCTTTGATAACGTAACTAAGAAAGTGAGAGACGACCGAAAGAAGCTGAGGGACTGGCATATTAACGAGATTTGATCACGAGGAGTCGACTTCTCTTGGATCCTTCTGAACCTTACATCTGTTATATCTATTGTTAGCATTCTTCCGCAGACTTTTCTTCCTTCAGATTATTGATGAAGATCAATTACGATGGGTTCTTGAATAAGAATATAACTGATAAGTTAAACACCAATACATCAATACAAGTAACTGACAGCATAGTACATTACAATACATAAGATAAATGGAAAGTGCATCTCTATTTAACATTGGTCAAAGTATTTTTGAATGAACGCATACTCTCAAGTAACATTCACTGAAACTGTTCGGTTCTTTGGTTTACCAAAGCGATAGTATGCTGTACAGGCAAATGTTCCTGCATCACTCCTGTTGATGTTTGTTATAGTCAGCACCTTTCCTTCTTGCAACACACTAGTATTTCCTTGGTTCACTGTCTTCTCTTTGGTCCAAGTGCTGTTTGGTTCTGATCAACCTGAGGCTTCGCACGTTAACTGTAAGTTGCTGCCTTCAAGAACAGTTGGTTTACCTCTAATTCCACTGATATTTGTTAGAACTAAGAGTAGTTAAAAAGTCACAAATTAAGTTCAAGGATAATTGAATGGCATGTACACATTTTATAAAAAGCGAGCTGCAAAAGTAATAATACTGTTAACGTGATTTTTATACGTTCTTTGCAAACCTTGCACATGCAAATGAAATTCATACGTGCTATGATTTTGTAAATTTTTCAAGAATAGTCCTGGATCATAACCATTATAAGTGCTTTAATATGCAAAAATTTCTGCCTTAAGAAATTCGGTGGGCCATCAAAAGGCCACTAAGTTTTCCTGAATTCTTTTCTCAGATTAAACTAAGCATTATTATTTTAACCGCAGTTTCCGTGAAATATTTTTTTAGAAATTAATATTAAGACTCACGGGAGCCATTAAAAAAATTACTGAAAAATAATTTCTTTTGGGACTTTAGTCCACCAAAGTGTGAATAGCCAATAATAACGTGTCACCATAAATGACTCCCACAATGTTTTTGGCAGCAAAACATCGTGGTTCTTGATTTCAATCCTTATAACATCTCTTAGTTCCAGTTGCGGCATATAATGATCTTTGCCATAAATCTGCATATAAAAGTAAAGTGTGAATGGGTGAAGGTGAAATGGAGGAGCTGACGAGGAGGTTGGGTGTAACAGCAAGAAATTAAAGAAATCCCAAGAGGAATGGCAACAAAATCTAGCTGAAATCGAGAAGGGCTTGTGGTTTGAGCAATCTTCCCGCATTTTTTGCAACCAGAAACGATCAAGAGGTGCTCCTGCAGCCAGTTCAAGCCACTATATATTTGAAATCAAATTGCTCTCTAAAGGAATTGAACCATGGACTGTCAGGTAAAACTGTTAGATAGTTTCCTACAAATTATGGTTTTGTAGGAAACTATCTACCTGTTTAAATACATTAAACGAGTTTATGAAAATAGAGAAAATATGTCTGGACATTTTTACTTTTGCGAAGAATTGGTATTGACATGACGAACCCTGTATTTCGAATATTTCCCGCTCCTTTCGATTTCTCCAACTCCTCCAGAAATATAGAACTATTCGTAGTTGTTCTTGGGGTAGAGCTAGAGATATCTTACAACCCATATATCTTGATATATAGGTTGATGTTTTCATACTTTCTGTTATGCTTACGAAGGTTTGAAGCCATGTTTAATATAAATAGCGTCATCTTATTCCAGAGGATGTCCAGGGTTTTCATAACTTTAGAGAATTCTTCCAACCCCAACTCCCAACGAGTATTTTGATGAGGCTTAAGTCCGTTCTAGCTTTTCTAAAACATTTCCCAGGTATAATTATAAACAGAGACGGCGTATTTTCACAACCGTGTTACCCCCATCTAAACACTCCTATCGACCAATGAGAACACGCTGCTATCTTAAATATTCCCTTAGAAAGGACTATTAAATAATAAATATCAGAAGAAAATGAGGAAATCACTTCATTTTACTGCATTGATTACATTAACTCGTTTCGTTTCCCAAATAGTTGGGCCAATATACAATATACAGCCGTCCCAACCGAACAAAGGTCGTATTAAACAACCGAAAGATTCAACCGCTAAATGGCAAGTTACACTGGACAACTGAGACAACGAATCAGTTTACTCTGTAGCAATAAATGGTCTACTTTTGGTGCTCAACTTTTCGTATTAAGTGTACAAAAGTTCTTTTGCTGCTGTAGGCAATTAGTTATTTAGGCGAAGCTGGGCGGAAAACTTTAAGGTTAAAATGTTCGGGGAAGCTGTGGGCGTCAAAATTTCTCATAAAGTCTCGTCCCACCTTATAAAGTTTGGTTAAAACAGACAGTTTCTGAAAATCCTTGTTTTAATGAACAATCTTTCATCATCTAATTTACTGAGAAAAAAGATTAGTGGTGAAAGATGGCGAAAAGGAGGGAAGAAATCTGTCACTGATTTCCAGTTTACCGTAAATCTGCGGGAGATGGATCTCAGACAAACTGAGAGAAACTTCACTAGACCTTACACTTGTCTTAAATGCCTCCACGTAATGAGTGGCGTGTTTACTGCCTAAATCAAAATAACCCTTTCAAAACAGCAATTTTCATTCTAAACGTTCGGCGACTATTAATCTAAACAAGCAATTAAATTAATGCAAGTAAGGCGTGGGAATGGTAACTGACGAATTTATCTTCACAGGAGCTATGCAGACTCAAGAGAGAATCGAAGCCATAAGTGTTTCTTACTTCGAAACGACGAACCTGCACGTGGGTTTCAGATGATGAGATTTACCAAGTTCACGAGTATTCTGAATTTTAATATCAGTACGACGGCTGCAACAATTATCACGCCTTGTAAGGTACAAATGGGAATATTGCTTAGGTGGATTTGCACGCACATTTAAAAAGAAATTATAAGTTTTGTCTTTAAAAAATTCTAAAAATGTATAGGACTAAGGAAAAAATATGGGTTGCAGCTTCTACAATTCTTTATAAAAAATCTTTTGTCTCTTCAAGACTAAGAATTTGAAAAATATACATATAAAAATTTATGGAACAGTCACTTTGCCTCGCTTAGTATAAACAAACTTTTGGTAGACTTACTTCATCAGCAAAGAATTTAAAGTTAACATCAAATATATAAAGAAAATAAAGGATGATCCCATGAGGCTGCAACATCCATTATCATTCTGATAGGTTCTTACTCGGTCGGTATTTTGACATACAGACCGTTGCCTATTTACAGACTGTGTGCCTGATCTAACAAGTATTTTCTTCGTCTATTAACTCATTTAAGATCTTAGACGACGAAAAGTCCATTGGATATTCGTAGGTTTAATAATACACTGGGTTTTGTCACGTCGAGACAAATACTCACTTTAAAGCTTGGTCGAGCACATTTTAACAATCCATGATTATTGCTAGTATACTTGACCAAAAGTAAAAAAAAAAAAAAAAAAAAAATATATATATATATATATATATATACAAAAAAATGTATAAAAGTTGTAATTTGCACCGCTTCGTTGTTAAACAGCTTGTTTTGAAGAGTTCCTTGATCAGCAAATTATTAGAGGTTTTAAAGGTTAATCTCAAATATATAAGGAAAAAAAAAAAGATGATCTCATAGGACTGCATTATTCATTACTCCATCCTTTCCTGTTTGAGAACTTGCTGGCTCACACGGCTAAATCTTCGACATTCACGTAAAGTCGATGGTCATAATTTTTTAAGTTTATCAACCCCTGTAAAAACAGAAAAGAAAGAAAGGAGGAAAACATTAGGAAAAAGTACATACATATACATATAAATTATACTTTGCTTAACTTTCGATGGTGCCTTTATTTTTAAACCTATTAACCCTAGACAGAATCCTCCAGTAATCACAACCACCAAGCAGAACGAAGGTTAACATCATCATTAGCCAATGAGAACTCAGAGTAAAATCAGGCAACCTGTTTCAAGCGCGGGAGAACGCGACTGACCAAGTTGGGATTGGTTGTAGTTTTACATTTGATTAGTTGAGATGGTGGAGCAAGTTTTCTGGCAAGGAATCAGAGCAATGTAGGACTATTTTTGGAACTCAATTAAATACTATTCTAGAAGCGAAATAAATTGAAACCACGAACTACGCTTCGAAACCTTTTTGGTGACACTGTTATCGAGTAAATTTGACGGCGAAAGACTCAAACGTTCAAATTTTCAAAAGAAAAAAAAAAAGAGAGTCTCTTTGCAAACTCTTCGGTTCTACCTTGTGCTGGTTTTCCATCTCTCTGAGTTTGTTTCTTAACTTCTCAAAAGATGGTCTCAAATTAGGTTCGTCTTTCCAACATTCCGTCATTATTTCATACCTGAAACACAAGGATGTTATGAATATCTCGTTATGTCATTGGCGGCTTAGAAACGGTCCAACCTATTCTCGATGAACAAGCTTTTTTGGTCGCAAATTTCCTCTCTTTTATAACAAAGGAGAAAAGGTATATAACACAGTTAAGTGTTAACAAGTTAAAATGTTAAATCTGGAGGTGCACATGCAACCCGAACAAAAGCAGGACAAACAAACAAGAAAAACCAAAAACCAACAACAGCAACACCATATTAACATACAACTTATCATCCACATGTTGTGGTTTAGGCATTCTGTATCCCTCTTGAAGTAAGTTTGCCATTTTTCTTCCACCCATTCGTGAATATGGTGAACCACCTGAATTGGAGTAGGTAATGTTAACATATTCTAAAATGAAAATCTTTACATATGTAAAAATATTTTCACATAACGATTCATTTTTGTATCATTGTTCATTAGTTCTTTCGGCCAAGTCCAGCGACTGTGGCAATCTGAACCAGCTTGGTAGTTATGAAACACATGGCCAAAAGTGAAAACTCCAGACTAGCCGGAATAACTTACCAATTGTGAAAATCTCATAAAGAAGAATTCCGTAGCTCCACCTGTAAAACAAACCGGATGAGTTTAAGGAAAATGAGCATACCCACTCCCTCCTGAGATGACCTCACATCAAGAAAATACAAAGACCAGATTACAGTAGTGACCCAATAACTTTTCCCAGACCCGAAAACAATTCATACAAAACAATCTCATTAAGCCTATATGCAGTGTCCATGTCTTCATTGTACTCACACATCACTCTTGGTAGAGTACTTTCCGTAAAGCAACGCCTCAATGGCAGTCCATTTTACAGGAAGACGCCCCTAAATAAGAAGCAAAAATGCAAGGAGTTGGCCTAGTCCTTTAGAGTGCCAATGCTCCAAGTGGCGAGAACAGTGTCACGAAGGTTCTTTAAACTAACCAGGATTTACTGAGCTTGTGTTCTTTAAGCAGTCACTCCAGTGAGGCATGTTCAGCCACATAATCCAAGGCTTACAAGAACATTGTGTGTTTTCTTAAAATAATTCATACTGACCCTGGTTTTTCTTTCGTAAATGTTGTCCTCTTGCACATCTCTGGCCATTCCAAAGTCCGTCACTTTGCACGTTTCCCCTTCTCCAACTAACACATTACGAGCTGAAAGATCTCGATGGATAACCTTCAACAAAGCGAAGATGTTTCTTTTGGAAAACACCCTTTAACGAATTAAGAGACAGCTGACATAGGATGACATGGCATCCTTTGGAATGCGGAGTCCAAGAGTCAATAATAAGTGAGGTATAATGAGCGTGAGCCTTATTTTCTAACGACATCACTCAAAGAATAGTTATATCACTCACTGGTATCGATGACAAGTAAGACATTCCATCGGCAATTTGCCAAGCAAACTTTATCAGCTGCTGAGAAGTAAGATTTGTTTGTGGTTTGATATTCGGGTCTTTGTAGTAAGTATCACTTAATCCACGGCTCTTTCTCAGGTAACCCAGCAGATCCCCAAAGGGAACGTATTCGATCAACACCAACAGTGGCTCTAGAAAGACAAACAAGGTAACGCCAATACTGATTAAACGCTACACATGGAAGCAGAACTACGAATAAATGTTGCCCTCCAATAATCGCCGCCGCCACTTGGAAGAGTACGACGTCCATTTCACGAAGATAAGAAAATAAGATATTGGCTACCGTAAAATGCGTTAATATTTAAAATCCTTGAAATTTATTTTAAAAGCAAGGTGGCCACAAGTTTCTAAACTCGGAAAATGAATTATAAAGGGGTAAGATGTCGATGCCACGCATTAAACTTTAAATTTGTTGATAGCAGGTCATTTTCACCTTCGTGGCCTATTACTGTAAAGGTTCCCGCTCTCTATATTTATATCAGAGTGGCTCATATGCGCAATATTCGCGTAAACCTTGCGCATAAAGGTATAGTCTGAACTCATTTGTGACCCATCATTAAATTTTGCTGATCTTAGATCTCAGCTATTGAGTAGACACACGCTGCTAGTTAGCGGACAGTACAAAAATGTGACTATTTCTCTGCTGTCTGAGAAGCCCTATCCAGACTTGACAAGTGCATGCAAGAATAGAATAAGGCCAAGCTTTAAGCGTCGGTCAAGGATTTTCCAAAAGTTAACCTCGTGTAACTTAAACTTCGAGCTATGTGCGGAGCTCTGGGTGTAAGAAAAGTAGGGTCTCTTTAGGTCCCAAGCTGATAATAAACATTTCAGTGCTTACCAGATTTAGTAACACATCCCAAGAGTTTGATGACGTAAGGATGAGGTTTAAGTTGTTTCATCAATTCAAGTTCAGATAGCAAATTCTTTTTCTCTGATTCAGAAGCGTTTTCTGCAACATAACTTTCGATCAATAATCTTCAAATAACATTTCACATAAAATCACAAACATATCATTCAACTATGTCATTTATATAGATAAAAGTACACTGATAGATAAATAGAAAGATTGATAGGTAGATAGGTAGATAGATAGATGGATGAATAGATAGCTAGATAGATAAATTGTTAGATTGATAGATAGATAGATTGAAAAATTGTTAGATAGATAGATAGATAGATAGATAGATAGATAGATTGATAGATGGATAGATAGATAGATGGATGGATAGATAGATGGAAAGAGAGAGATAGATATACAGACACTCCAACAAACCGACAGACAGATATATCATGAATAAAGGGGTAAGTTTCTAAAGAAACTGTGGTGCTGCGTCGGTGGGAGAGTATAGCAGATAATTTAGTGTTAACAACTGGGTTGAAAACGTAAATGAGCCACCGTAAAGGGTAAAAAAGCTGACGTTTCGAGCGTTAGCCCTTCGTCAGAGCGATAGACGAAGGGCTAACGCTCGAAACGTCAGCTTTTTTACCCTTTACGGTGGCTAATTTACGTTTTAAACCCAGTTGTTAACACTAAATTACCTGCTAGACAGATATATCGACAGATATATAGATAGATAAATCAGTAGATGAATAGTTAGATAGATGGATAGATTGATACACAGTACATTGATTGATTGATCGATTGATAGATAAATAGCTACACAGATAGATAAATAGATTGATAGATAGGTAGGTAGGTAGATAGATAGATGGATTGGTAGATATAGATATATAAATATTTAGATAGACAAATAAATAGTTCCATAGATACATAGACAGATAAAGAGATACATTGATTGATTGATCGATTGATAGATAGATAGCTACACAGATAGATAAATAGATAGCTAGATAGATAGATAGGTAGATATAGATATATCAATAAATATTTAGATAAACAAATAAATAGTTAGATCAATAGATACATAGACAGATAAGGAGATACATTGATCGATTGATTGATTGATTTATTGATTGATAGATAGCTACACAGATAGGTAGGTAGGTAGGTAGATAGATAGGTAGATAGATAGATAGGTAGGTGGGTAGATAGGTAGATAGATAGATAGATAGATACCGTCCATTTCTACCATACATCATATTTCAGGCGCTTTTCTAAACTCAAAAACAAAAAATTTTCATCAATTCAGGTTCAGATAGCAAATTCTTTTTCTCCGATTCAGAAGCGTTTTCTGCAAACTCAAAAACTTGCACACAAAGATATAGTCTGAACTCATTTATGATCCATCATTAAATTTTTCTTCATCAAAGTAGAGCGCTGTGGCTCGGAAATGTAACCATCATTTGAGGGGGATCATTTACATAAAATCTTAAACAACTAAAAAAAGAAAAAAATGGACAGAAAACAGAAAAATCTGAACAGATCTCTAGGTCTGACCAAACACCATGAAATACAATATGATTTCAGTATTACTTGGTACCTGACAACATTTTAACAGCTACGAGCGTCTTCTTGGTTCTTCCTTGAAGGTTATCGGCTGTTGCCTTGGCAACCAGACTAAAAGCACCTTTTCCAACGATCTGCTTTATCGTCACATGTTCTCTAGGAATCTCCCAGGAGCGTGTGTATGGATCAAGAGAAGCGTACTCGCTGATTTGTTCATTGCTGAGTGGACTCGCATCTACTATCACTTGTGAACGAGCTCTGTCATTTAGTGCCAAGTAATGGCTTTGAGAAGGTTTAGGCAATTCGACTACAATCTTAAAAAAAAATTGTTTTCAATTTCATAAAATACTCCCGTATTTACTCGAATGACGTATTGTAATGTATCAAGGAATAATCGACCTATATTCCTTGTGGATCATAACTTTCTGGGTTTGGGTAAACTGTCAACCACAATGAAAAGAGACTCAGTAAAGGCAGCAACTTAAGAAAAAAAGCGGCTTAGACCACAGGAAGATATATCTATACAAGGTAAAAGATTTCATCGTTTGACCTACATTTGTACTTTCTCTTCTTTCATCATCTGAATTTCCAAATGTTCTGAAACAACACAAATATATTATAAAACTAGTAATAATCAAAGATTAGTAAAGTGCGTTCGATCCCTAATAAAAGTTTTTATAATTGTACAGATTGCGCAGAAAAAAAGTGGTGTCCTCAGCTCGAGGTGGCCAAGAAAACACTTGCACATGAGATCGAGACTATTTGTGCCAAATGGCCCGCCAGTCAGCCAGTCCGAAATGGCGCCCAATTCCTGAAATCGCATGGCATCACGATCGATCCCCTTGTGACTGGTCCATAAAACCTTTTCAGAGTGATTTCCGGAAAAAACGACACGATTAGCATGCGTTCTCCTTCGTCGAACGCAACAAAATCATTCCCACCGCCTAAAAATTCCAAAATAACAGAAAAATTTTCCAGAAAGCTACTTCTAGTTAGAACCGCAGCTGGAAAATAGGTGGAGGCTCGGCTACAGTCAGACCTTTAGAGTGGACTTGCCCTGAATTTCCAGAGAGTATTTCGCATCCTCTACATTCACGCAGTACTTTTGATAAGAATTGTTGTGAATCGCCGGTTACTTTCCACGCCCAAGTCCAATTTTAAAAACAACAAAATTAATATTAAGTTACATAGAAAATAATATTCATTTTAGTATTGGATTATTCACCTTACTTATTTTTCAAATTTTGTGGTCTTTGATTTTTAGATTCATTCTTTGACTGGGAATTTTCTCGTTCAGCTTGTTTCGCATGTTTTACATAAATTCATCAAGCACTAAGTGCACATCGTTGTTTACTCAAATAATTTTCAACCTGCTTTGTAGTGAACTAAAATTATCAAATATTTTTAGAAAATTCTTCTCAACTGCTGGTTAGAAAACAAACTCGAGAGTCATAATCGACAAAATAGCGTACTTGTCGATTTTTTAGAAGTTTGCATAAAAAACGCTTACCCGAGGTTTAATTACAAAAGGAACAAAAACAGCTATTGAACACTTAGCATCTAACTTTCCGTTAAAAAAAAGCTGCATTTGCTGTATTAAACGAGGAAGACTGTGTTCTCATGGTTACTGGTTTATTTCGTTCTTACACGAAATTTCCAGAAAAAGAAGATTAAGAATTTCCAAGAACATACTGACTCAAATTTCAGTAAACAATAACCTTCCTTTCAGAGGACTTTTGTGTGAAACTCAGGGAGCAGGTTTGCATGTCAGCCAATGGAAGGTTTTGATCAGAAATAAAACGATGAGTTACAAAAATTGTTACAAAGAAATTCAAATATTTAATGATTATTTACCGAAGCTAACACAAAAAAACTCCATTTGAAGCTAGTTTATTCTGAATGCCGGGAACTAATGGACTAACGAGAGGGAAATTGTTCTCCATTTTATTCCCCGGCGGGTGCTTTACCGAGGTAGCCATCATCTTCAAATCTCATTGAAAGCACTGTTCAAGTATTGAAAGTTTCATTTCCCCCAGTAACGAGCAGAGGAGAAAAGGATCATGTGCACAAAGTGGCCGGTCTTCTGTGACCGAGGAAACAGACTTTTTCTGCAGACACCTTCTAACTGAAATTTCTTTTTGAAGGCTTCACAAATTTGTCGACCATATACACATAGACCTGTCTGTATAAAATAATGTTTGGAGCAATAGCAGTAGTAGTATTAATAATAATAATAATAATGATAATAATGATAATGATAATACTGATAATGATAATAATGACCCTATATGCACCTGTCATAAAGTGAGATCACTAAGGGAAAATCGCTCTACTAATAGGGGACACTTAGAATACTATTACTCGGGCCTGAAGTGATCTTTCATTATATGAAAAAAGTAAGTACACTTGTAGTTGATGTTCATGTTCCTTTTTGTGTTAACAGAGCATTCAGATGTTGATTATTGTGCAAGTGACAATCATTACAACCCTTGTAATGATATCTCTCCCACGCAAGAGTGCCTTTTAGCCAGCGAGTGTCTTACATGATCTATCATTACTGGATCAATCACAAATATTCACATGAAAAACAGTATGGCTGTTAAATTGTTAAACAGATTGGGCCATAAGGAACAACGCAAGTAAACAGCAACGTGTTGATACAAAAATCTCACCTTCTGCTCATCGCTACCTCTATGGTGGAAAACGAGACAAAAACATAAAAAGCAAACGAAAACGAAACAAATAATGGATGAAAAATCAACAACAAACAAAATTATCTCGCACAAGCAAAGTAAAGTCTTTTTGACGCCCATCAAGTTGAGTCATAAAGTAAACAATGGCAAGAGCAATCTTTTGACTGTTATTAGCTATCAGCAAATTAAATGACAAAACATTAATTATTAGTTAACAATACACTATTTTAAAAGATATCTGTGAAAAATAAAGATGCTTAAGCAAAGATCATCATGCAGTGGATAGTGAACTGAAGCTAGTACCTAGTCTTAGAAAAAAGAAAAAATATTACAGATATATTTCTGGGATTCCAAAACTACTGTTCATTTGAGAGCATAACATGCTACACTTACCTTCAGTGCCTTTCGTGTTGCGCCTCTTTTTCCCACAAGTCCACCAAACTAATATTCCAGCAACAGCCAGTGCAGCAACTGATCCAAACACTGCACCAACAATAATAAGTACAGTACCTACAAAGCATGATAAGCTTGAGATAAATTTTTACTGGTGAAAGCGTAGCTTCTCAAGCCAAACAATTGGTCGAACTTCAGTTGTATTGAGTTTCATTTTTCACACAGGAACCCTTTTTTCACTGAGATTGTCATTAAAGGCTGCAGTGGACATCTAGTTGCTAACGAAAATACAAACCTCACACGCGATAGTTAACCATTCCATGCAACAATGAAACAAATTTAATTTAGCTTGTAAACAGCAGATGCACTTTTCACCACATCTGAAACCTACGACATTCAATGATCTTAACATAACGGGTCTGCTTCAGTACTCCTGTTTTGGCTAGGAAACCTTTCGAATTCGGTCAGAACTTAATTTATCTTCTTCCCACAGTTCCTTAAAGAAATGGAACTTAACAGGCCACACTACGTAGGTACTCGTTCAGAAAAAAAGTAGGGAATACAAATTCTGTTTATGCAAGAGGACCCAAAAAAAAACAGAAGAAAAATTCATATTGAAAATAATCCGCCCCTTTCAAGCTTAATATTCAGCTAAAATAACAGAGCCACATACTCCTCAATCCACAAACTCACACATAAAATACTTCATAGTCAAATCTTAACTTTTTCGCCGCAAGGGTTGGTGGCATAGACAAGATGAAACAGAAAAAAAAAGAAGAGAAAACCACTAAATCTCTAAGTGTCGATAAATAATAAATAAAACTCAATAACTTTAAAGCTGATTAATTGTTTAATCGAACCAAAAAGATGCAACAGTATTAAGGTATGCAACACAAGCAAAATTGTGTCCTTCGACTTACAAATTAAAGCTCGATTCAGTTGGACAGTGAACCATTACGTTTATTTTCAGAAAACTTAACGTCATAGATGTCTGGAGAGTACTTAATCGGATTAAATTACTCGTTACTTTATATTTACAAAGTCATTTGTCTTTAAATAATGGTTTACCTCCTTTTGTCCCACTTGGCAGCTCTGAGGATTTCACAAAAAATACACTTGATTAATTTAAGGACAATAAGCATAGCGGCTACTTTTTTTAGGATTATAAGGGCCACTCAATTATTTTCCTATTAATCCTCTCAGAAAAACAAAAAATGTAAAAATGTAAATTAACCATTGGTTACATGTTTTTATAAAAAGAAAATCAACCACTAACTCAGCGAAATGCACAACAGAAGTACGTGCACAATTAAATGAAGCATACTGTCCAATTACACAAGCATGACACATACACTGTCTTGGTACACTGTCCAATTACCAATTCTGCGTTGAATGAAAAAAATTGGTGCTTTCAACCAAGTATAGATTAAGGTCGTTCATTAATCGACTTGCGTAACGTTTATAGGAGAACTTACCCCCAGAGGACCCGTCAGGTGGTGATGTGGCACATTCACCTGTTGGTTTCACATCAGGTTTTTTCCCTTTTATAGAATCCACACTAAACTCTCCCAGCTTTCCATCTTTCGCAGCATCATTAAGTGTTATGATAACATCTTGTTCCTTTGTAGTGGAGTTGAATTTCAATGCAAGGTCAACAATCATACTTTCACACCTTGGAACAGACAACAACTAAGGGTTAGACTAACATGAAGTATAAAACAGACAACTAAAAAGTAAAAAAACGTGAGCAACTTCATTTACATACCTAACACTCATTGACTGCACTCTTTCATAATGAAGTTTACCCGCAAATGTTCTTTTAAGCTGTAAGTAAACATTTCAACTATTTGTCTAAAAATGTTAGTGTACATGTATCACACATGTATTGTGCATGTACATGTAAATGAGCACAAATGAGGATGATATTAAATATTATTTACTAGTTACGATTTAATTGAATATGACCGATTTACTAAGAATCAGCCAAGAATAAGTCTATGAGTATTAATCAGTCTGTTTCTTTAAAAGTGCTACTTCAATTGCAAAGTTCTTCTTCCTGTCACATTGCTTCGTATTTTATTTGTCCCAAAAAAGCACCCAGCTAATTATAACCCCAAATACAAAGCATGAGAAAACATTAAATAATAAGAAGATTGTGAAAAGCCTTGAAAAGCTCAAGATTTGACAGAACTCAAGTCTGAATGCAATCTAGAGACATAAGAAACACAGTAGAATTAAACAAAATATTCTTCACTCCAAATGCTGAATTTCCTTTTAATCAATCAGTCTCTGACCCTGAACTGACAAACAATAAATAAATAAATAGATATTGAAAATAAACTGAGCATAGGTAACATTTTATAAAATACAGTTACCTCTTCTTCCAATTTCCTCAGAAACAAGGATTTGTTATATTTTCCGTCAGTGCAATTTCCACTTGTGACAACAATGGTTATGTTAATCACATTTCCTGCAATGTCTGTGAAAAGGGATAAGGCTCTAAAATCTACCTTTCTCCACACTTGTAAAATCCCATTATGTAATAAGAACCATTAGCATTTCAATACTACACAATTACCAAAGCATTGAAAATTTTTGCACAATGCTAACAGATTTCCTCAACATGTTTATTGATACAGTATTCCTTTTGATAAGTCCCTGGTTCAACTCTTAGAACCCAATCAAAATGTCGTGTTGGTAGAAGTATGAAGCTACAGTTGTGTATGCAGGACTATGATGTAACTTACAAACAATGGCAGTTTTTGTATCAGGTCCATGTACATTGACTGCTCTGCAGGTGTAGCTGGCATCATTGAGCACTTGTGAAATATCAAGAGTATTCTTGTTACAAACTTGTTCTCGGTCACATGGAATCCAAGTGTAAGTAGGTGGAGGGTTTCCTTCTACTTCACAGTTAAGAGTTACACTTTGTTGTATATCAACAATATACTCAGTTTGGAATTTGATAATCGTGGCTGGATCTGTACATCAAATTGGAAAATAAAAAATCAGATTAAAAAACAGCATCTACACAAAGATACATCTGAGTGACTTGCCTTCAATAGCTAAGGGGTCCAAACACACCAGTACACTTATATACAAGATGATATTCTTTATCCAGTAATCCTCTTGTCATTCAGAGTTATGTGTTAAATAAATTACTAGTAATCAATTTTTTATAGTAACCAATAATTTAACAAAGAACTTTTTCAGCTTGACACTCAGAAAACCATATTTCAATTCTTTGAGCTGAGATCTTGCCAGATATGATGAACTGGATTGTTTTAAAAACATTTTCTAATCAGCATCAACTCAACATATCTGCTAACAGAGACTGTGGAGGACTGGAATCTCCTAACACAAAATGTAATCTTAATTTTAGCAAGGGTTTATATTAACAGAGGTGGGCATTAACACCTCCTAGAAAATGCAGTGCTCCAAAGCTGTGACCAATTTGGTCATTGTGGTGAGTGAAAAACACATTTTGCAACTAAAATTTCTACAAAAGTTGCCAATTGACAACCAAAAGATTAAAAAATAAAAGTAAACTCTGAGGAAGAACTTTATCAATCCTTGGTCAAACTGTCAATGATTTATCCTGCATTTAATGTTTCTGACACATCCATTTCATATGTGACCATATGAAGATGAAATACAAAGTGCTTTCTTACTATGCAACTTGGAAAGGAGCTCAATCCATACAATAACTGACTACTTATATTTACCAAGCAATGACAACATATATATGTTTTCATCTGCATTTTTATCCAAAAACTTTTGATGGTTTTTCTAATTTCGGGATGCTTTGCAACTATAAGCAAGTGAATATAAATCATGTATTCTATTTAGTTATAGCACATGAGATTAAAAGTTGTGAAAAGTTAAATTCTTGACAAAGGGCCAGTTCCAAAAAAGGCCAAAGTATCCTCCAGTACCAATTAATCTAACCTTTTAACCTTCAATTTTACAGTAAGAAGTATGGTGACAAAATATCTAGTGATTAAAGATGCTATTCACAATATCGAAGGCTTAAAACCACTATTTTAGGTCACTTTAAACATGAGATGTTTCTCAGCTGAGCAATAAACCAAATTCATTTCAAACATGGATTGTTACTAGGTCTCAGCAACTTTGTAACAAATCATTTCTACTTCTAGACATCAGTTTCTTCATTCTCACTCGCTTGGCCATTATTGCAATCTTTTAATCAGCAAGGGAGTGAATAAGTCAAGTTGACAAATGAAAGTTTTGCAATCATGTCACCTGCTTTACCAAATACCTTAAGTAATGCAACATGAAATATGCTCCCTTTAATGTGAGTTTTTTTGTTTGTTCATTTGTGTGTTTTATAGCAACCATTTTAAGATTAAAGGTTGCCAAAAGGTAACTTCTTGAAAAATTTAGCTTGGAGCCCTGCATGGATGTACTTAGCCAAACATCAATAAAAGTAATTGACAGCACAGTACATTACAACACAAAAAATAATTATATAGAAAGCGCATCTCTGTTTAACATTAGTCAATGTTTTTTTCAATGCATACTCACAAATAATATTCACGTAAACTGTTCGGTTCTTTGGTTTACCAAAGCCATTGTATGCTGTACATGTAAATGTTCCTGCATCAGTCCTTTTGATGTTTGTTACAGTCAGCACCTTTCCTTCTTGCACCACACCAATATTTCCCTGGTTCCCAGGATTCTCTTTGGTCCAGGTGATGTTTGGTTCTACTTGACTCCATGCTTCACAGATCAACTGCAAATTGTTGCCTTCAAGAACAGTTGGTTCACCTCTAATCCCAGTGATATTTATTGGAACTAAGAGCAATCAAACAATCACAAGTAAACTTCAAGGATAATTGAATGGCATGCCCACAGATAAGCAACATGCAAAAGTTATAATACATGATTTTCAAACATTCTTTACAAACCTTACACATGCAAATGAAATTCACATGTGTTATGATTGTGCATATAATACAAAAACAGTTCCTGGATTATAATCCATTAAAAGTAATTTAACATGCCTGCCTTAACAAATTTGGTACACCATCAAAAGGCCACTAAATTTTTCTGAATTCTTCTCTCAGCTAAAATAAGCATTATTATTTTAACTGCAGTTTCCAAGAAATAATAATTGTAGAAATTAATATTGACACTCATGGGAGCTATTTACAAAAACAAAAATATGTCTTTAAAAAACAGTTTCTTTGGTGCGAATGGCCAATTTTAATGTGTTACCATAAATGATTCCCACAAAGTTTTTGGCAGCAAAACATCATGATTCTTAATTTAATCCTGGAAACATCTCCTAGTTTCAGTTGTGTATAGTGATCTTCTACATCCCTTTTAACAAATTCATTTAGTTTCAATTTGTTAAAAGGGATGTAGAAGTTTTTTCTCACTAAGAATTCAAATTCTCCAATTTCAAACTGCATTTAAGCAAGACCCATATAACAGTATACTACAGTTAGGGGTCGCCTTCCGTATAGTCAGCAATACTCACAAGCTTACCTATGACTTGCACCTGAATTGCTCGTTTCCAAGTATCGCCTTTGCTATCACTTAACTCACAGCTAAATTCTCCATTAGACTTATCATCAGCAATAGTGACGGGAGAGATTGACAGAGAAGCACTTTGTGGAGTCGCCCTTACGTTGAATCGTTTCTGAAATTCATCTCTAATAGGAATTGCTGTTGAACCATCTGCTCTAATGCTGATTAGACCAACAGTGTTGAATTTTATGACAAAACCAAGACCAAGACCTACTGACACACTGAAGTTCCAGTTCAGTGTGACAGAAGATCCTTCATAAACCTCTACAAAGCCAGGGGGAAGCACTTCAGCTGTATTTGATGTTGTCCTCACAGGAGAAGGTTCATACCATGTGACACTTCCGCCATCTGAAGGAGAATATTTTAGATCGCACTTAAATTACAATTTATGCTTTCGATTTCATAAAAACAAGAACAGCTTCCCTTTGATTTTGAATTAAAACACCGTATATATTCTAAAAGGCATCACAATCTGCTATTGTCGATCTAAAAAATCATCTAAATAAAGTACATCATAAGATGAAACTATCGAGTTCTGTTACGAAAGAAGGTAAACGCTGAAAATTGCTGTACAAATCGAAAAAAAAACTAATCCTAGATAAATACATTACCTGTTGGTTGGGGTATGAGAAAAATACATAAAAAGATAAATTTCAAATGAAAAATCAATTCAGAGACGTCCCTGTTTCCCAAAGATGAGTATGCTGAGCCCGATGAAAACATCATCACCAGAAATAAACGACAAGGACGGTACAGATTCCTCAATCTCGTGCGCAGGGTCATTTTTGGCTCGTTGTCAGCGGTATAGTCGGCAAATAATAATCCTAGGTACATCATGTATGGGTAATTCTTATCTACTCAATAATTATTATGTCCTACATACTTTACATACAACCATTAATGTCCATAATAATTCCCCATACGTGGCTTGCTTATGCAAATAATGACCTCTGGGGGTTGTGCCTAAGTCTTACCGCCGGAGGAGCATTGGAGACGAGTTTCCGAGTCGGGTTATCGTTTGAACCCCCCGTTGTAGTTATGTCCTCACACCTAATAACCAAGAGTATGCGGTTTTATTTCTTCCAATCCAAGTGCGTTGTGATTGTGTCTTCTGCGTGTCACTTCCTAACTAGGGTAGAGAAGAAATGCAAAAGTGTAAGAATATCGTAAAGATTTCCTCGCTCAAAGTTTGAGAATTTCATTGGCTATCCTTAAAACCTTTTTGAACGCTTCCGATAGCGGTCACTTGGCGACTGCTACATTCACCCGAAACTCTTTGCGCGAGAAAATCCTAGAACCAATCATAATTTAAACCACGCATACATAATGTTGTCGGTTTAGAGAACAATTCGGGAGGAATTGCTTTTTACATGTGCCGACCTTAAGAATTATGGTAAAATGTACAGCCGCCATCTTTGTTCGTTAAGTGAATTGAATTTATTGGCTGAACACCAAAAGAAATAGTAATATTGATACAATTAGGCTAAGGATCTAGTATAGGTATGCAATGATTTAGTTTTAACCTTAGTTTAACTCTTTTACTTTTGAAAACGCTGCCAGAATCTTACTCTTTCAACAATCCGAAGCGGGGCGTCACGAAAGCTAAAGCCCGGTCCTCACTAGCGACGCAGCATAAGCATAAGCATAAGCATAAGAAGGCTTATGCGCAAGTGAGGACCACCGCGACATAAACATAAGCATATACGCATGCGTAGAGTGTATTTTTGTATTCATTCCCTCTCGCCAGCACACCCATTCAAAATGGCGGACGAAGAGGATTTCACTATCGACTAAATACAGGAATGGCTCCGATCTGTGATTGGATGATAAAAATAGTAAACGTTAATAACTTATATCTTAACTCCTTGCTCGTGAGTATTGTTAATCGCGTGTCTCGAAGTGGAACAATAAAGTATCAATGTGAAAACGCCGATGTGTCAAACAAGAGAGAACGCAGAGTCTATTTTGTTTAGCGAGGTTGTTCAGCGATATTCCGGCGATGAAAAAAAATCAATTTAGTCAGTTTAGGCGGACGATTAGAGACTGGAGCCATTCCTTTATTTCACCGTTGACAGGAATGGCTCCAACTCATGCGTATATTAATTTTTTTCGTTGTGGCTAAATAATTTACACACTGAGATAAAAACTGAAAGAGCGATTTATTAGGTTCTTCTTATGTTGAAGTCTACAGTGCTTGCAAATGAAGCCCTCTTTTATTAATACAGGGCCATGAAGTTCCTAAGTTTTAAAATAATGCATCAACTAAATGTCACGTTTGGAAAATCAAGCAATGTTGCGTGACGCTGCTACCGATGTTTACAGTATGCTCTGCTGGAGAAATATGGCTTGGCCGCAATCGAGGGAGTTTTTCTCGTGGAAAACTGATTTTCTAGGTAATTGTTCACATGAAGGACAAATCCATTCATCGGGCTCTTCCTCTGTTTTTACACGACACCTAAAGGAAGAAAGTTGCGGATTAATTTTGCTTGGTAATTTCTAACAACTCCACTAGACTTTGAAAGGAAAAAAACAAAACAAACAAAAAAAATGTCTTACCAGTCAGACCAGTGGTAGTAGCTCTCGCACTGAATCATGTCGAAGTACCTTGACTGTTGGCAGTGATGGCAGAACCAATCTTCGAACAGTTTCGGCCATAACAAGAAAGTAAAATGATTTTATAAAACTTGTTTTAAAATTAATGAAGGCTGTATTGGAACGAGTATATCTCGTTTGCTATTGTATCACACTACTGTTTTAGACAAGGTATTTCTACCAATTAAATTTAAGCAAGAATGAGTAGAGCATAAACCACGCATCCTAACCTCATTTGCCAACTACTCTCCGGGCGTCACCTTTAAAAAACCCTTGCGAACTGAATTCCCAGTTTTCTGGGAATTCCTAGGAATTCCTAGGAATTCTCAAAAATTCCCAATTATGCAAATTAACTCTGATTTTAAAAGCTTGGAATTACTGGGAATTTCTGGGAAAGGAAGACTCCAGTTTTGTGAGGACTTGGAATCCCTAGGAATTCTTAGGAATTCTCAGCCTTACAAACTACCTATAATATAATAAGTGTGGAACTCTTGGGAATTTCTGGGAATTGAATTTGAGGCAATTTTAATACCCTGAGGTCCACATAAATTCTAAGAAATTCTCAATACCTTGAATGTGAAGGTTTTAAGAAAAAGAGTAATTTCAGAGGCTTAAAACTTTGGCTCAATAAAAGGTATGCTATACAAAACTTACCAAGAGATATACATACATGTACATGTTTATAACTTAAAGATCATGAAATTTATTACTCAAACTAAGTTTTAGTAACATTATTACATTAACACCTCCTAGAAAATGCAGTGCTCCAAAGCTGTGACCAATTTGGTCATTGTGGTGAGTGAAAAACACATTTTGCAACTAAAATTTCTACAAAAGTTGCCAATTGACAACCAAAAGATTAAAAAATAAAAGTAAACTCTGAGGAAGAACTTTATCAATCCTTGGTCAAACTGTCAATGATTTATCCTGCATTTAATGTTTCTGACACATCCATTTCATATGTGACCATATGAAGATGAAATACAAAGTGCTTTCTTACTATGCAACTTGGAAAGGAGCTCAATCCATACAATAACTGACTACTTATATTTACCAAGCAATGACAACATATATATGTTTTCATCTGCATTTTTATCCAAAAACTTTTGATGGTTTTTCTAATTTCGGGATGCTTTGCAACTATAAGCAAGTGAATATAAATCATGTATTCTATTTAGTTATAGCACATGAGATTAAAAGTTGTGAAAAGTTAAATTCTTGACAAAGGGCCAGTTCCAAAAAAGGCCAAAGTATCCTCCAGTACCAATTAATCTAACCTTTTAACCTTCAATTTTTACAGTAAGAAGTATGGTGACAAAATATCTAGTGATTAAAGATGCTATTCACAATATCGAAGGCTTAAAACCACTATTTTAGGTCACTTTAAACATGAGATGTTTCTCAGCTGAGCAATAAACCAAATTCATTTCAAACATGGATTGTTACTAGGTCTCAGCAACTTTGTAACAAATCATTTCTACTTCTAGACATCAGTTTCTTCATTCTCACTCTCTTGGCCATTATTGCAATCTTTTAATCAGCAAGGGAGTGAATAAGTCAAGTTGACAAATGAAAGTTTTGCAATCATGTCACCTGCTTTACCAAATACCTTAAGTAATGCAACATGAAATATGCTCCCTTTAATGTGAGTTTTTTTGTTTGTTCATTTGTGTGTTTTATAGCAACCATTTTAAGATTAAAGGTTGCCAAAAGGTAACTTCTTGAAAAATTTAGCTTGGAGCCCTGCATGGATGTACTTAGCCAAACATCAATAAAAGTAATTGACAGCACAGTACATTACAACACAAAAAATAATTATATAGAAAGCGCATCTCTGTTTAACATTAGTCAATGTTTTTTTCAATGCATACTCACAAATAATATTCACGTAAACTGTTCGGTTCTTTGGTTTACCAAAGCCATTGTATGCTGTACATGTAAATGTTCCTGCATCAGTCCTTTTGATGTTTGTTACAGTCAGCACCTTTCCTTCTTGCACCACACCAATATTTCCCTGGTTCCCAGGATTCTCTTTGGTCCAGGTGATGTTTGGTTCTACTTGACTCCATGCTTCACAGATCAACTGCAAATTGTTGCCTTCAAGAACAGTTGGTTCACCTCTAATCCCAGTGATATTTATTGGAACTAAGAGCAATCAAACAATCACAAGTAAACTTCAAGGATAATTGAATGGCATGCCCACAGATAAGCAACATGCAAAAGTTATAATACATGATTTTCAAACATTCTTTACAAACCTTACACATGCAAATGAAATTCACATGTGTTATGATTGTGCATATAATACAAAAACAGTTCCTGGATTATAATCCATTAAAAGTAATTTAACATGCCTGCCTTAACAAATTTGGTACACCATCAAAAGGCCACTAAATTTTTCTGAATTCTTCTCTCAGCTAAAATAAGCATTATTATTTTAACTGCAGTTTCCAAGAAATAATAATTGTAGAAATTAATATTGACACTCATGGGAGCTATTTACAAAAACAAAAATATGTCTTTAAAAAACAGTTTCTTTGGTGCGAATGGCCAATTTTAATGTGTTACCATAAATGATTCCCACAAAGTTTTTGGTAGCAAAACATCATGATTCTTAATTTAATCCTGGAAACATCTCCTAGTTTCAGTTGTGTATAGTGATCTTCTACATCCCTTTTAACAAATTCATTTAGTTTCAATTTGTTAAAAGGGATGTAGAAGTTTTTTCTCACTTAGAATTCAAATTCTCCAATTTCAAACTGCATTTAAGCAAGACCCATATAACAGTATACTACAGTTAGGGGTCGCCTTCCGTATAGTCAGCAATACTCACAAGCTTACCTATGACTTGCACCTGAATTGCTCGTTTCCAAGTATCGCCTTTGCTATCACTTAACTCACAGCTAAATTCTACATTAGACTTATCATCTATAACTTAAAGATCATGAAATTTATTACTCAAACTAAGTTTTAGTAAATCTTTACATTAATATGGATTTTCTCATGAACCAGCTGTCAGTTATGTTAAATGGAAATTGCCAACTTCCACAATAATTAACAAAAATTACATTGTTATCTTACTTCCCTAACCTACATTACTGGTTGCCTTTGTTCGAAAACCTTGGAACAGTCAAGCTCAGTTGCCTCAAACGCTGTCAGAGACTTTTTGTTGACAATACTTTTAGTAGAAATTTCATGCCTTAGATAAACAAATTCAACACCTAATTAATCTTTCTTTTTTCATGATTTTTGTTGCTGCTTTTTTTTTCAGTTTTTTGCTCTATTTTCATGACTAATTACTGTAATTTGTTTTGCTGTTTTTATTCTTACAAAACATTTTTGTAAGAGTTCCAATACTTGTGGATCATCCACACACTTTGCAAACATTTGGCATGCAGACAAGACAGAGGTAGTCAATGTTCCCTTTGAGGAAAAACACCTTTTATATGACGTCTTCAATTTACTTTATTTGAAACTCTGATCTGAAAATATTTGTCAACAAGACTTGTTAGTGGTGAGAAGTACCAACCAAGTTTCGTTTCATAACTTAATTTCTTAAATGTCCCAATCACTGGATCTCCCAAAAAATATTACATCTTTTTATTTTTGGTGCAAATTACAAGTCCTTCTTTATATAAAAATGAAAAGTGCTAGTCACACTTCAATAATAACAGCTCTTAAGTTTACTTGTTGTTCTTCTCTGTCTGTCAGCTATCAACAAGATTGTTTTATACTTCGAGCAGTGCATAACTATTTGTGGACCAGAGTTCCAACGCACCTCTGTAATCGCATATAGCTACTCCTGTCTCTTGTACAAGTGTTTCTCCTTTGTAAGACGCACTCTACTCTGTTGTCAATACTGCTTTAAGTTTAGTGGAAACGACTGACTGAGGAATCGAGATGGCGGTGTTGGAACGTGTTGCTGAACGCTTGCTACGGTCAAGCTTTGTAGATTTAGGTACTGGTTCACTGGGATCATCTATGTATCTCTTATACTTCCGAATGTGGTATCCTTCTTTTATAAATATGAGCGTAAAGACGATTTGTAGTCGCATTCAAAACTTTGATTGGCTTGTGTTATTTCTCACCTTTGCCATTAACACAACTCAAGTGAGTTTCGAGTCTTTGTTTCCTCGACAACTTTCGGCCACAAATCGTGCATTTGTAATACGATCAATTCTTTTCGATTATTTCTACATAGAGTGAGCTCACATCTTTATTTATATCACCAAGCTATCCATCTTCTAGAAGCAGAGAAGTCAGAATAAAGTTGGGCGCTTCTCTTAACACTGCAATCGGCAAGCCAGCGGATTCACTTTGCTAGCCAATGACAAGTCCTAAAAGATCCACGTGATCATGCCCGTGATCGGAAACAAAGAAGACACCATTTGGCGCTCATCTTTGAATGTAATTTTCATCGGTTGATCGCTTTTCTCAACTGTTTTGCTTAATATAACATTTCTAAAGATAGCTTTTATTGTGGTTCAATGGGAAAACGAGAATAGCGTGAGTGTTGTAAAAGAGAAGAAAGTCGTTGGCGCCGTGGAGTTAAAAGAAGGGACAACAGTTGACATATGGACTGGTACAAACAAGGGTCGAGTGGCCATCTGTAAAGCTACGATTTTGAAAGTTTGTGGTGAGTAAAAATTGCGATATTCGTTACGTGATCAAAATCTTATAAAAGAATAGATGTAGCGGGTTGAATTAAGCTTACATAACGCTCGGCGCAACTGAAACTAGAATAATTCTGAGAATCCAATCGGTCACTTGCATGCCGCGGTTTCTTAAGCTTATGTTTTACAATGAAATAAACCTATCAGTAAGGTTTCAAGATTCCTCTAGTCACGTTTGGGAACATTCAAGATTCATAACAAACTTTAGTACATAAAGAAGCCCTCCTTGGTAAAAACAAAATAATGTATTCAGCCCTTTTTTAGTAAAATCCATGAGAGAGATGTACTAACTCCAATATAAAAGTCACTCAATATAACAGAGATTTCTCAATTTGAGAATCCAATGAATGCCCTTTTCCTCATAGCCATCTTAAAAGCCTGGTCTGGGCTTTAAACATACATATTTTAATATATTATTTTTTTTCAAATTCAGATGTCAAGGAATCCAGATACAAAATGGTCAAGGTTCTTGTTGACAACCTCATTCAAGGCCAACTCATTGTGAGCCCAGGAAAAAAAATACAAACAGTACAAACAGCAGCTAAGTTTGCAGTTTAGGATAACTTCATTCTAATTTATTGTTACAGTTACAACAAGATTTTAATCAAAAATCAATTTTATTTGTCTGTAATTAGCCCCTTCACTCCCAAGAATATAACTATATAAATATAACTTAAGATATTGTATTTTATGGAAAAGAATCAACAGATTTTATTCACAATTTGTGTCAAACCAAATTTAATGATTGATTAGAACTATTTTATATGAATAGCTGTAATTGAGGATTAATCTGTATGAAGTTTTCAAGAAAAGAAAAATAAATCAAATTCCATCCTAATATTACCACACATTGATGTTAATAATTAATCAAAAATATTTTACATGTAAGCCTTAATTAAGCTTCTAAATAAATTTCATTGAATACTTGAATTTTAGCTGGGTTTTTTTAATTTAAAGTATTTATTTTATATCATTAGCCTCAAATTTTTGCTTAAAATTCCCAGTAATTCTTAAACATTCCTAAAAATTCCCAAAAATTCCCAGAAATTCCCAGAAATTCCTAGGAATTTTTTAGATTTACAGCTTTTCAGGGAAAGTCATTGGTTCTCTGAGTTGGAATTCCTAGGAATTCCTAGGAATTCCAAGTCCTGTTGGCTATAAACTTGGAATTTCTGGGAATTTCTAGGAATTTCTAGGTTTTTAGAACCAGAGTTGTTATGGTTGGGAATTCCTAGGAATTCCCAGTCCGAATTTACCGTGAAAATTCACACCTTTATTCCTAGGAATTCCTAGGAATTCCTAGGAAAATCCTTGGAATTCCTAGGAATTCCAAAAGCCATTTCGCAAGGGAACCTCTTCAATTTTTTAAATTTGAAAATCTTAAGCTAAAACAGCAGCTCCCAAAAAATATATCTCACCTTGCATAAAAAATTTCCAAAGAAATTTTCACATTTTCACAACTTTGCCTACTCCTGCTCGCAGGTCCAGCCAAGCCTTTATGGTCATTGGCCTCCGCAATAGCCGTTGACAATGGCTTATAAATATAGGCGTTTAGTGTTAACTTGTAAACTCCTTAAAGAAGTTTACGACAGTTAGACAAACCGCGTCAGAGAATAAAGAAGTTTTACAACTACTGTTCGCACAGAGCTGCCCACTAGTCATAGCGTAGAATGGCTATTGTTCTTGTGACATTTACTTACAGTTCAAGAAGACGCATAGGTCTGTCATAACGCTTATTACTATTCATGGAAGCCCAGAAAGAAGCTTTTTTTATTGGTTGCTATGAACGCGCGGCAATACTCATTAACTTGAAGGTGACGTTTTCCATGACTTTATCCATTGCACGATATGATCGGCTGTTTGAATAAACCAGCTGCTTTACTTTACTTACTTTTAAAATTCGCGGTAATAGTGAATAATTTTACAACTGAATGGTTTTTATGAATGGTCTATTATTTAGTCTTGGTAACCATTGTTATTCAATCGAAGGCTTAAAACAATAGCTCGCTCGCTCAAGACGCGCCATTTTCAAACGCGAATTCAACCAGCAGTTTTCAAACTGAAAAGGATAGTGGTTCCCGTTGACCAATTTGTAAACTTTTTGCAGATTCTTGATGAGAAAAGATGAATTTTCCATAAACCGTGCGTTGGTTGTCGAAATTCAGTAAACGTTTTCAGAAATTTGCTTTGGAAAACGGACTCCATACAAAAAAAGGTCAATTTTTCCTTATTTTCAAGTGCAAAAGGATACTCCTTCCACTTGTTCAATCTTCTTTATTTTAGTCTTAAATTGTTGATACAACATTCCTCTTCAAAATTCCGTGCGTGGGTTTTAAGATTTTTAATTCTTGAAATCAGGAAAGCAAGTTTTATCAACGCTACTTTTAATTTTGGGCTTTTCAGAGCGCGTATTTGCGCTTCGGTGATCATGAATATTTAATGAATGTCACAATATTCTGCCCTATGTTTAGTTTTAAATTTTTTTACATATCGTTTAAAAAATTATTGAAAAATTATTTTTAAAAAAATTAATAAACGTTTGAGTCGTAGTTATTCCTGTCAGTGGTGAAATACAGGAAAGGCTCCAGTCTCTGGTCGTTCGCCTGAACTGACTAAATGAGTTTAGTCAGTGAAGCTAGTCAGCAGATGACTTTTTCATCGCCGGAATATCGCTGAACGACCTCGCTGAACAAGAAAGGCTGCCTTCCCTTCGCTACGTAAGTAACCATTTCTTGTTTGACACATCGGTGGTTTCACTCGCATTGATATTTCATTGTTCCGCTTCGAGACACGCGGTTAACAATACTCACGAGCAAGGAGTTAAGATACAACTTATTAACTTTTACTATTTTTATCATCCAATTACAGGTCGGAGCCATTTCTGCATTTAGTCGCTAGTGAGGATTTCTTGTTGCTTCTTGCGCTTGTTGTTACTTTACGCCGGCGCAGACGACAGAAAAGACGTAATGTAAGGCCTAAAAGGTTTTGGCTTCGAGAAATCTTTCGTAATCGCAAAAGATGTGGGGAATTTCACAATCTTGTACGGGAACTTCGACTTGGTGATCGCGAGCTGTACTTCAAGTGAGCTACATTTTACTTGTGTTTAATTAAATTCCTGTGAGACCAAATAATCAATTTGTACCCTGTCTACCTCCCTCTAATATATCCACTACAAATCTTTAAAAACCAAATACGTATGTAATAGTCTAATGCAAAGGAAAACAGATCAGTAAGCCGTGAATTAAATAAGGAAAGTAGTCGATGTGGTAGTTCTGAGTTCTTGAAATTACTGCGAAGCAAACTTCACAAAATTAAATGTACCCAGGAAAAAAACCAAACAATTAAAGGAAATAACAGCTATTAAGTTTGAGGCTGGGTAGAAGACTAAGACTACTGTTAAACTATATTGTGCACAATACAGCATCAACAAACTTGTGAAAATCATTGTTTTTTTTAAATTTGCTTTAACTATACAATTTTTGTAAAGCGCCGCGGACAAAAAATGGATCGTTTGAGCTATAAAAGCATTTTATTATTTTTATTGTTATCATTATTTTCCCGATACAAACACATGTCACCATATCAGCCCACTCATCTCAAAGCATACTACCAAATTAAGGGAGCCAGTCTCAGCCACAGAAAGACTGGCTCTGACTTTAAGGTTCCTAGCATCTGGGAATAGTCAACAGTCAATGTCATTCTCTTATCGTGTTGGTAGACAAACAGTCAGTAGTATTATCAAGGAGACCTGCCATGCTATTTGGCAGGTGCTTAATGAAAAGTATTTGAGAGCACCAAGTTTGCCTGATGACTGGGAGGACATAGCAGAAGAGTTCATGCAACTGTGGAATTTCCCTCATTGCATCGGCGCCATCGACGGTAAACACATTGCCATTGAATGCCCAGTCAACATTGGTTTTCTATAGCACAATTACAAAGGTTTTTTCAGCATTGTTTTATTGGCCATTTGTGACGCGCACTACATTTTCAACTTCATTAATATTGGAGACTATGGAAGCAACAATGATAGTGGAGTACTGGAAAACTCAGATGTGGGAAAAGCCTTTGCTAATAATAGTCAAGGTGTTCCAGATCCAGCTCCAGTAGAAGATTGTGATATACCAATTCCATACTTCATTGTTGGGGATGATATCTTTGCGTTGAAAACATGGCTACAACGTTCATTTCTAGGCCGATCAAAGCTTCAGAAGCTCAACAAATTTTCAATTATCGTTTGTCAAGAGCTAGACACGTCATTGAGAATACTTTCGGCATTTTAAGGGCAAGATGGCGTGTTTTCAGTCGTCTAATTCAGGCCTCAGTGCAAACAGCAGAAGAAATTACCAAAGCAGCTGTGTGCCTGCATAATTACCTGAGAGAAACTAACAGTGCATCCTACTGTCCATCAGGATTTGTTGACAGTGAAGATGGAAGTGGTGATATAAGACCAGGGGAGTGGCACCAGGTTGTCCGCAATGACAGCAGAGGGGCACTGTTTGACATTGCTCCATTGAGGGGTAGAAGATATTCCAACTCAGCTATTGAAGTCCGGGAGGCATTGATGGAATATTTTGTTTCTGATTCTGGATCCCTCCCTTGGCAATGGAATCATGTAAGAAGTAGAGGCCAAATTGTTAGTTAGAAGGACAAATTTGCTAAAGCATAGAATTTGCAACTGTTGAGATCACTGGTACATTGTCTGTTAGAAACTTGTGCATTACCATTGTGTTTTTTCTCTTTCTGTAAAATACTTGTACATGGCCCAGAATCCCTGGTGAAAAGCTTTACATGACCTTTAAGATCTTTCAAGATCCTCGAGGATAATGAAAGCAAAGTGGTACCTGATATTATTTACCAAGTAGAGAGTCGTTCCTGTGGCATGCTTAAGAAAAAGAGGACTGATTTATACTATATGTCAGTTTGTGGTAATATGTAGGAGTCTAGGAGAACAAGAAAATCTGTTGAAACTCAAACCATAAACGTGTTTCCACACCTTTTTTAAGTTACCTTTGAAGAGATTGTGACAAGCAAAAAAGAATAAAAATGTAATGTTTTTACAGTTTATAGCAATAAACGTTCTTCAACAAATTAGAGAGCACAACTGATCTTGCTTACTTTACAGAACAAACAAATGTGCTTATGAGCTCCATAAATCATTTAAATACAATTCTGTAGGTACAATATCAGGCAGATAAATAAGAGCTAAAGAAATAGAAATTTTTAATGAACATTTACTGTTCCATATGATGTACCAGTAATTGTCTTGTTTTCTCAACTGTGTGGCAATTACAAAGCAACACGTTTAAAAAGAAGAACTCAGTCTAACAACAACAACTTTTAAATATGATATTGATTATCACGAACATGTTTTATCAATTTTCTGACTGTCAAAGTTGTTGAAAAAAAATATCCTTGGGGAAATACATGATTATCTCCACTTTGCATTTCTGCTAATGCAAAAGATGGAGCTGGAGGTGGTGTTGTTTCCCTGACATTTGTTTGACTGTAAACTTGTGGCATGTCATGACCTCTTTAGACGT
This sequence comes from Pocillopora verrucosa, assembly GCF_036669915.1. Lineage (NCBI taxonomy): Eukaryota > Metazoa > Cnidaria > Anthozoa > Scleractinia > Pocilloporidae > Pocillopora > Pocillopora verrucosa. The sequence continues at coordinate 11,156,791 of NC_089317.1, forward strand.
GAGTTGGAAATCCACCCGCTAAATAATCTGGGTTAGGGTTAGAATTCTTTCTTAACAAACGAGAATAGACCACATTGCTTATTTCCATTTTGGCCATGACCCTCTCGTGGTATGGCAACTGTCGAAGTTAAGATGCAATCAAATCACCAAAAATGCTTTCTTCATCTCTTTGGGGTCGTGTTGGCTTTTCCTTGAGCCTGTCTCCAATTGTCTGCAGCATTGTCAACATCATCCTTTGCCCTATTACGCTTCGTGTACTTAGTACGACCAGTAACCTGGGACTTGAACATCACTTTGTTGTCAGGTTCTGCTGAATTTCATGACCTGTCACAGCCGTCATCTTTATCAGTGCTATCAGCTGTGAGGTCACTATCATCATTGATCACTACCCAATTACTTGTACTTCTTCGTGGTTGTATGTATGGCTCAAGCCATTCCAAATAGAGAAACAATTCTGATGTTTCTCTCTCAGCATCTGTCACAGAATCTGTTCCTGTTCCACTGACCGTAGCATTCCTGATATTCTTCTTATCTCGACTGTATCTGTTTCTTAAATTTCTGAATGCTGTTTCTGTCTCTTTTACTACAAAAATATCAATAGACACAACGAAATGAATAACGAGTTTGTATTTTTCAGCCATGCTAATCAAGGGGTTGTTATAGAAAGATTATAAAAAACACCCAGGAAAACCACAATAAAAAATCAGTGTGAATATGGCAAATAGAATTCTTATATATCTTAAGTTTAGTTAAGCTTAATGAATGTACAATTATCCTCATATTCATAACTACAAGGGTCATTTATCAGCCATTAAATCGCTTATCCGACGTTCACATAAGCATTCCACACCTATTTAAAGTCAGTCATCTTCATTTTAGATTATTACTCATGGCGTAAACAAAGGAGAACTTCCTTCAGACTCTTTCAATTAAATTGATTACAAGCGTTCATTGCCGAGAAACCATACTCCAGAGCGTTTCCCTCTTACGCCTGAGTCACTGGTTGCGATTAAAACGCCAAAACAACTAATTCGACAAACATTAAAAACATGAAGTCCAGCATGTTCAAACGCGCTACCAGTACGAAATCCAAACTGAGCAGAGAAAGAAAATAATCCATAAATGAATAACCTGACGGAAAACTGACCTCCTTCGCCACATCCTCCCATGCTCTTTCCTTCTTGTGTCTGTCTTTGAAATCTTTGGAGATTTGTCATACAGGATCGGGAATTTTCTCACCGATTCTGCCAGTTTTTCATCAACTGTTGCACAAGCGACTAAATACAAGAATGGCTCCGACCTGTGATTGGATGATAAAAATAGTAAAAGTTAATAACTTATATCTTAACTCCTTGCCCGTGAGGATGGTTAACCGCATTTCTCGAAGCGGAACAATGAAATATCAATTAGAAAACACCGATGAGTCAAACAAGAAATGGCTACTTACATAATGAAGAGAAGGCACAGTCTAGCTTGTTCAGCGAAGTCGTTCAGCGATACTCCGGCGATGAAAAAGTCATCTGCTGACTAGCTCCGCTGACTAAATTTATTTAGTCAGTTCACGCGGACGACCAGAGACTGTAGCCATTCCTGTATCTCACCGCTGACAGGAATAGCTCTGACTCAAGCGTTTATTAATTTTTTTCAATAATTTTTCAATAATTTTTTAAACAGTTTTTGAAAAAAAAATTAAAACTAAACTAGTGAGCAGCGCTGTAACAGTAGTAGAACAATAGTTTTAAAACTTCTTTATTCTCTGACGCGTTTCGTCTAACTGTCGTTAGCATCTTCAGGAAGTTGTACAAGTCAACACTAAACGCCTATATTTATAAGCCTTTGTTAACGGCTATAGCGGGGGCCAATGACCATAAGGGCTTGGCTGGACCTACGAGCAGGAATAGGCAAAGCTGTGAAAAATTTGAAAATTTCTTCTGAAAAATTGAAGCGGTTTTTTACAGATGATGCCTGGCAGTCGGCAAATTACGTTAGGATGTGTTACGTGAAAATTCATTGATTTTCCCGTGTGTGTTATTCGGTACATATTCATTCGTAAACTTTCACATTTAACCATTTCAAGTCCTCCCATTATAATAAATTAAAAAAATGCATAAAAAACCACAGTAGCTTTTGAATAGATTTTTGTTGTTACTCGCTTTCATCATATGCACCTGCTTGTCGGCACTTTTGTTATTTATTACATGGTTTTTTTAGGTAAATATAAGTGTTAACGGTCTTTCTGGAAACATTGGTTTTCATGGTAGACAGCAGCTGAGTTTATACATAAAGTAGTTTTTTTTGAGTTTGTATAAAACCTTTAAGCAGAAACCTTTAATTGCTTTTTCGTTTTTTTATTTCCTGAGCTGCGCTACTGCAATTAAGATAGGTATTGTTTTCTATATCAGAGCTGTAAAATCGCACCTAGGTTTCCTACTTTAATGGCCTAGAGTTTATTGCATCCGTCTTTTTTATTTTGAGATTCTTTCCATCGTAGAAACAGATGGAATATTTAAGTAGTTTTCGTTTAACTTCAAAGAGACTTTTTTCCGCTCCTTTGTGTCCTTATTCAAATATTGCGATTTGTGTAACAATAGCACTTCACACCAGTTACTTCTTAAGCAAGTACCTTGTACAGCTTTGATGATTACAAACTAGAGTATGCTAGAGGTCATGTCGCTTGTTGGCCTGACCTAGAATAAAAGTACTGTGGAACCAAAGATTGTCTTATCCTTGACGTCCGTATAAGCTCGCTCGAAGTAGATCTCCGTGTACCAGGAAATCGTGACGAGTTTCCGTTCTCGCTGCCAAGTCGTCTCTACAGAGTTATTTCCCCCAGTTGTTATTGTGCCGTCCGCGAAGAGTCAGTTTTCCAGTTTGGGGCGAAAACGTATCGTCACAGATGACTTGTGTACTTTACGGAAAAAGTGACTTATGTTTTACTCATTCTTTCTTAAATTTAAGTGGTATAAATACCTTGTCTAAAACGGTAGTGTGATGCAATAGCAAACAAGGTATACTCGTTCCAATACAGCGTCATGTGATGAACAGCCTTCATTAATTTTAGAACAAGTTTTATAAAATCATTTTACTATTTCTTGTTATAGCCGAAAACTGTTCAAAGATTGGTTGTACCATCACTGCAAACAGTCAAGGTACTACGACGTGATTCAGTGCGAGAGCTACTGCCACTGGTTTGACAAGTAAGACATTTTTTTGGTTTGTTTTGTCTTCTTCCTTTTTTAGGTCTAGTGGAGTTGTTAGAAATTATCAAGCAAAATTAATCCGCGACTTTCTTCCTTTACGTGTTGTGCAAAAACAGATGAAGAGCCCAATGAATGGATTTGTCCTTCATGTGAACAATAACCTAGAAAATCAATTTTCCACGAAAAAAAACTCTCTCGATCGTGGCCAAGCCATACTTCTCCAGCAGAGCATACTGTAAATTAAAAACATCGGTCGCAGCGTCACGCAACATTGCGTGATTTTCCAAACGTGAGATGCAGTTGCTGCATTATTTTAAAACTTAGAAATTACATGGCCCTGTAGTGATAAAAGAGGGCTTCATTTGCAAGCACTGTAGACTTCAACATAAGAAGAACCTAATAAATCGCTCTTTCAGTTTTTATCTCAGTGTATAAATTATTTAGCCAGAACGAAAAAAAAATTAATCTACGCATGAGTTGGAGCCATTCCTGTCTGCGGTGAAATACAGGAATGGCTCCAGTCGTTGGTCGTCTGCCTAAACTGACTAAATGAGTTTTGTCAGCGGAGCTTGTCAGTGGATGACTTTTTCATCGCCGGAATATCCTCAGGTTAATTAAGGCCTGGGTCAAAAATGATTTTCGCCTCCAGTGCCCCCCAGCAAGGTTCGCGGAATTCGCGTGGACTGCGCGAGTAACCATAGTTACTTGGAATCAAGATCGTGTAATTCGTGAACGGCATCCGCCATTTTGAAGTGTCGGCTTTGCAGTGGTTTTCCCATCTTCGCTGGTGAATCCGACAATCAAGAGGAGGACATCAAAAGAAGGTAATAACATTTTCTTTGCTATCTTCATTTCCTCAAAAAATGGCATGATATCGCTATCTTAAAGCCAAAGAGAACCCTTTTGAACCTACGAAGACTTCTAAACACCGCTCTCAACATGTTCATTGATTTCACTACAAATACAATGCAACATGAATTTATAATATAGCGCTCATTTCTAGAGCTCAATAGCGTTTTACAATGTTTGTAACTTTTGCATAGAAAAAAGTACTATGTTTTGTAACAAATGCATAGAAAAAAGTTTCATTGTGGATATACCATTCAATTTTGAAATTACATTTAGCTTGATAAATCCTCTATCACATCGTGATGTGTAAACTTATGGTGTTTATCAAAATTGAGGCTTTTGAATGCTTTGGAAACAATTTCTCCAAGAAGCAGATGAATTTACTGACAAACATAATCCCCCAAAGCAGTTGTTAGGTAAGTTTAATTGCTGACATGTAAGATGTAGATTGTCTTGTCATAAATTGTCCTTTGAAAACTAGGAGGAAAAAAGCTGTACTAATGTGTGTTAGTTTATTCCGAGGTCCCTTACTGAATTGCTATAAATATATAATAATAATAATTTTAATTACTCACACAGAAAACCAGCCAGCCCTTGCAGATTCCAAAGGGAATCTACTTGATTAAAACCAGTTTTATTTACTGTTATCCCTATTTGTTTTCTTGAAGAGGTCCTTCCAGTTATTCCACACAACTAATTTATTACAAGCATGTTAATGGTGTTATTTATGAGGCATTTTTTTGGTTTTTAAATCATGTTATATCAGTTTCAATTATAGTCAACAGTTTGGTTTTTAAGTTTTGACCGGTAATAATTGCAACAATCATTGTCAATGATGGACTTGTAATTGATATATGTGTCTATTTGAATGTAAATATTCTACCCACTACACCAGTGGAGTATCTTTTAATTCAAATGCATCACAAAAGTTTTGATACATGCATATAATTTTGACCATAGCCTTCTCTCTTTATTGATAAGACATGATTAATTACCAGTGCTTACTCACTTGCCCCAAGTGGGGCACTGTTTTTTTTTGTGACAAGAGTAAACACAAACTGGTATAAGATGTGTCATCTTCTCAGCCCTACTCATAAAAGATGTGCTATCTTAAGAGCAGGATAGGTTGCCCTTTTTACAAAGTCAGAAAGGAAAATTTTAAAATTGTATTTCTTGCTTTTTTTGTTGCTCTTCTAAGTCAATATTCCTGTTAGAAGGCTATGGTGGCCTAACTGGTTAAAACTCTGGTTTATAATTTTAAGTTTGATCTGCCAGTTGCTTGCCTAAATTCAATTTCATAGATCAATAATTGGCAGGAATTGGGAAATAAATTGGTACATGTATGTTATGTAGCAGCGATGTAAAATTATAGAGATGAGTATGACCTATGAAGTAATTTGTACCTGATGGACCCTAGAGCACCTTATCTGTGCATTATTAAAAATGTCCCTCTAACATTCATTCACAATTGGTAAAGCAGAAGTACAAAATTAGTTTAGACCAAGAGCACACATAAACTTGCTAAAGACATGCACATACATTATAATTTTAACCTTGCAAAGCCCAATAAAAAGACTCCTGCTGTGACATGGCTAGGGTCACTTTACCTGGTTAGAGTGTTAATTATTACTTTCTTAAGCAGAGGTTTCATTAAGATTTTGAGGTGATGGGAAATGTACAAGGAAGCAGGCAAAATATGTTTTGATTCTGATTTATGTCAGTCACAATATGCAGGAAAAATTATGTTCCCAGCCAGTCAATTTGCCCAGTGTCAGGCCCGTGAAACCCCTGCTTAAGTTTATAGTATTTAGTGAGATATTATGAAAGCCAGTGTTGCCATAATGCCTGTTGTTGTTGCTCTTCTTACAGGGCTGGCATCCAAACATTCTTGAGCCATGGAAACCAAAAGTGGAATGTTTTGCTTAACACCTACTTTGAACAGAATTTTACCAACTAAAGGGAAAAAATATCACTGGCTTCATTAATTCTTTACAGGAGGAAAGGAGCTGTCACAAGCTTTTCCAAAATCGATGATGTAGCCATGTTTGTTACTCACAAGAAAATTATTAGCCTTCAAATCACAGTGAAGAAAGCCTTTTGTGTGAATATGTGAAAGGGCTTCTGTCAAATCATGTGAAATAATTAACCAGTCATTTGTTATGAGTGAGCTTTGCACATTCTGTATTGTTGCACTGTTTTTCTGACAAGACAATAGTTTGCTTATTGTTACAGATGTATTTTCTTCCCCTTTAAACTCCATTATTAAGGAAATGGGCTGCTTTTGAAGCTGCATACCTATTATGGTTGGGATATTGTTATGTGCGAGTGCCTGCATAATGTGAGCCTCCTTCATTATCTCTGTGGTGTCCTGCATCAGAGACTGTTTTTCCACAACTTTTACATCAAATCGTGTGTACTGTCTCAGAAGGCATCGACCATAGGATCCTTCTCCCATTATTATATTCTCTTCATTGGTTGGAAGAAGTTCAGTATGATTGATTAAGTTTACAGAGGATTATTTGGTACTTGCATTCCTTTTAAAAAACTGGAAAATGAAGGCAAATATATTATAGAGAGTGTGCTTAAATAAATGCTAGATTGCAACACAAGTAAAGGTGAAGATTGTTGATCTCATTGTTTGGCATGCAAATTACTACAAAGTAAGTAGAAACATTACTCCTCCTCCAGATGGACTAGACATTAGCATTGAATTTTATTTTTTTCTTGGCGTGCTCTCCCTCGACGCTGCCGCTTTTTCTTAATTGCGTCTTTCCTTTTTTGGAGCTGAAGTTCCTTCACTTTTGTTTGTGCTTCAGCAAGGCTTATTTTAAATATTTTCTCAAAGTGGCCATTCACTTTTGAATAAATGTGTTTTACAGCAGTTTTAATGGCTTTTTGCGTTGGTTTCACTTTACTTTGTGTCTTCACCCCACTTTCAATAAGGGCCTCTTTTAAAAGTTTTCGGGTTTTGAAAGTTTCTCCACTAGGGAAAAAATTATGGATGGCATAATAGTGCACTTGAAAACCTCCACAATTTGACAGTGTGTGCTGTTTCTTCTGCGCTGTATTAAGAGCTTTCCAGTTTACCATTGAAAACGTGTCTTGGTACTGGGCCCTGGCTTTTGAGTTCATCTTTCGGAAAGAGCTGTAAATTGCTTTGGATTTCTTGACGTAGGTATAACTCTCGACCGCCAAGACTTCCTGACTGTCACCGTCGAACGCTGTTTTTGGCTGTTGAGAGTATCATATTACGCTGCCACAATTCAGTCCGAGAGAGATGGTAGTGATACACATTTCTGCCAAGTATGAGAAAAATCCCTCGCAAATCCCTTAGCCCCATCTAGCTAAGTTATTCTCAATTTTGTGAAAATATGGGTTAAAGACAGGGTGACCCAGGCCTTAATTAACCTGAGTCGCTGAATGACCTCGCTGAACAAGCTAGACTCTGCCTTCTCTTCATTATGTAAGTAGCCATTTCTTGTGTGACTCATCGGTGTTTTCACATTGATATTTCATTGTTCCGCTTCGAGACATGCGGTTAACCATACTCACGAGCAATGAGTTAACATATAAGTTATTAACTTTTACTATTTTTATCATCCAATCACAGGTCGGAGCCATTCCTGTATTTAGTCGTTAGTACTGTTGCATTGCCCGCCATTTGTTTCCCGAGGGAGCGGTCTGGGACCCAGTGTTTAGTGATTGGCTAGTAGTCTTGTGCTTATGCCTATGATTTTGCTAACCGTGTCCTCACTAGAAATGACAACGACATAAGCATAAGCCTAAGCGTAAGAGGAACGCAAGGTTTTGATATTCTTATGCTTATGTTTATGCTTATGTCGCGGTTGTCCTCACTAGCGCATAAGTTTCCTATGCTTATGCTTATGCTTATGCTTGAGTCGCTAGTGAGTACCGGGCTTAAGACCTAAGACCCCTCGAAGGACTGGTTCAGGATCTAGATTTTCGCTCTTGAAAAACACTCCAAAACTAAGACCCCTATTTGAATTCATGGCCAATTACAGTGTAATTAAATAACCCAACACTTGAATGCAGTTCGAGTCACGACTTTTGGGAATTTCACGATAATTCAATTCAGTCCTAAACATTTAATTACTATATATTAAAGTTCACACGGCAACCAGGTGGACAATCAGACATAGTTTGAAGCTACACTGGTTTGCAGATTTAATGAATGTAACCGAAGAAGTTACAATTCATAGACCCAACGTTTCGACACTCCTGTCTAGTGCCTTCATCAGGGGTGATCTAAAAGCGGTTTTTCTTTGCAAAAAGGAAAATTCAGCTTGATCGGAGCATACTTGCCTAACCAACCATACAATTGGGTGGGATAATTCTAAAATTATCACTACTAATCGGCGTTACCACCAGCGCCTTTGTTTGGAGGCTTGGCACATTAACTCCGCCCACGCTCCTTTAAATCGTGACGATGGCGGTCTGCTTCCTGACGCCTATTTACACCTCGTCAGAAAAAAGGCCGCTAATTAGTGATCATATAAAAGGACCTCTTGTTGCAGCGTTTAGATCACCCCTGATGAAGGCACTAGACAGGAGTGTCGAAACGTTGGGTCTATGAATTGTAACTTCTTCGGTTACATTCATTAAATCTGCAAACCAGTGTAGCTTCAAACTATGTCTGATTTAATTACTAATTATATACGTCGGAGAATTCTCTCCATGTGCCGCGTTTCGAGCGAAAGGCCGTTTTGACTATCATGCTGGAAAATTTTGCTTTTGCGGCAAAAATAAAAATCAGAAGACCCCTCAAAAACGCATTCTGAACATCGAGCGCTGTTTAAATGGCCCTTGTGTTTCTGTAGTTTGTAGCGCCTTTTTTATAGTCGGTTGGTCGGTTGCTAGACGTGAGTGGGTTTTCAATCGTCTTCCAATGCCATTTATATATATCACTGATGAAAATTATAATTCGCGCTAGGCTAAACATTTTTCCTGAAAAACCTTTGCCCTAAAATACGATTTACCCATTTATCTCAGTATCCGAGTGAAATTGGATAATGTGACTCCTTGTAATGGAAGGAAAGAAATTGGCCACGCTACCGGTTGTTTGTCATCATCTTTTAAATAATTTAAGTATTAAAATTTTTTTGTAATCGTTTCTTTGATAGACCTTCTTCAAGCACCGCTACGAAGCCTTAATTAGGCTGCGAGGACCATTTGCATTAGCCTTCTTTTGTTATGAATAGCAGGAACATTAAAAATTAATAAGCAATAAGTTCACTAAAGTAAAGTCTAGGAATCTCGCAAACAAGAACATAGGGTAAAAATCACCGCTGTACCGTAGGAGATATTTCAATTTGCTGTATTTAAAGAACAGCATCTAGTCTCCATCGTACAGTTGGATGTAATCGAACACCTGTAATCGGACAGTTGAAGCAGTCAATCATACTAAGTCCACTCAGCTAATCCACCAATCACAGAAATGATCACAATAACCATAGCAACAACCACTTATCCCAAGAAAAACTGGGGAATTTCCAAAATGGAGGAATTTTAAACAAAAGACGTTGTCTCCACTGGAGATATTTGCTTTTGATTTACTTGCTTTTTTCGGAAATTGAAATGGTTATGATTAATTGGTGACAGGATTTCTTGTTGTCCAATTCTGTCTGTAATCATATTCGTCATCATGCTTCGCGCTCGTCCGATTTTGTTTAAGACTTGTATGATCATAGGCCGAATTGGACTCCATTCAGTCCCAGTACCATTATGAATCACAACATATCCAACGTCCCAAACATATCTTGGCGTCCCCTTTGTTTTATGTCATGAAAGTTGAGTGTTTACAGGAATAAATGCGGTCGCTAGGTCGCAAAACGACATTACCATCAATCTGCTTCACACTAATTTTACAGCATTTGGTTCAAAAGATAAATAATAATAATAATAATAATAAGCTTATCATGTTTCTTATCCTTTACAAAATAATATTTTTATATGGAAAGTTACAAAAGCTTTAACACGCGAAAGAAGATGAACTGAGCTGTTCTTGAATTGATGTCCTTGTTTCCATTATCGGAACTGGTTAGATCAAATGACCACCACAAACCGCATAATATCAAGCCAAGCTTTATTAATTATTCGATCTAAAAGAAATACATTTATAACTCGCAATCAGAACAAACACAAATCAAGTCTTAATCTCGTAGCTAAATTAAAAAACTTCCATGTAAAACCTACTTCTGTGGCGGGTCGTTGTAACAGTCTCACTTTATAGGTTAGCAGATTCTCCAGGTAAGCGGATTTAGAGACAGAAAAAATGACAACAAAACAACTTCTTTCTCACTTCGATTCCGGTAAAAAAAACTGACCTGAAACATAATAATCTAACGCTTTTAAATCAATCAATAGAATTAATGTCAATCACGATTTTTATCATTATCATTTATCTATCAAGAAGAGGCAACGCCTATTTGATAAACAGAACAGTTCTTTCAACACTTTATTGCTTGAAGAATACTACTGGAAGTTACACACGAGAGCCGCGATCGGAAAAACTGATTTTCTTTGCGTCTAAAGTTTCTCGAAAATTGAAAACAGGCAACTTATTTTCGCAGAATACGTTAAAATGGCCTTTCGCTCGAAAGTCATTTTCAACTCGTGTTTGAACCTATAAATTCTTTAAACTTTTCCTGTTTTGGCTATTATTGTCTCATGATTGTCCTCTGGCTGGAAATACACGGCGTCTTTTTGAGATTCTTTCTGTTATTTTATTCGGTAACCTCTGCTGTAACTACTTATAATGTAGGTTTCTTCAAGCCAACTGCCCATGATCTTAGCAACTCTAGCTAACGAAATTTGTCTAGCATGTTTCTAAAATGCCATGATTAAGAAGAAGATAATACCTGGATTTCATTTTTACATCACGGCAACCAATTCCAAACATCAGTCAAGTTTTCTCTTTAGTTTTAAAGTTGAGTTGATGTTGTTATTGGCTATATTAAATGGGTTGAAAAGTTTTAGATGGTATTTTCTCATGTTTGCAAATAGTCGAATTTACTGGAAGGTAGAGTTATTGCAACATGTTAACATGAAACACAACAATAAATTTTATTGATGTGTAAAAAGTTTTCATTTGACTACCTACTGGCAAGTAGTTGTATTATATTTCAACCCAACTATTTTCCACAATTTGTAACACCTTTACAAAATAATTAGTCAGGGAAACAAGTCAGAGAACAGCTCAGGGAAAAGGCTTATAAAACTTTCGCTAGTATGAGAATTAATGATAACCGAACTGTAAATAGGATAGCTTAAATCGTCTCAAAAAGCAAAACGATGGTTGGAGATGTAAGAAAAACAAAAAACATTTTTTTTTTGTTCAAAGGTTGTGTCAATAAGTTAAACAACACTGCGGACATTGATTGCAATTCCTCGTAATACGAACAAACTAATATGCTTCGTACAGTCAGTCACGGACTTTGGAGAAATGGAAATTATCAAGCGTGTTCTGTTTTGCTTTTTTGATTGGCGATGATGTTGGCACTTTAGAGAGAGGGTAAATGTTTTGTTCGGTTGGTCATGACTTTTATTGCATTTGGTGGCTTTTAAAAAACCCGTTTGTGAGGCAAACTAAGATAATTTATCAATTGCTCATCAATCAGCAACAATCAGCAGCAGTGTCTTGGCTGTAGCTGTGTTGGCGAAACGAACTGGTGGACTCTGCGAACTTAATCTTCACGAGGAGGGATCGCAACAGCAGGTCCAGGGCAAACTCTGCGAAGGTTGCGTAGAAGTAGCGGTCGTCTTGTTTAAGCTTAACGTCCCATTTTTCACCAAGCAGGGGATCGAGATCGTCGAGTCGATTCTTCGATTTCTCCACCTTGAAATTGTTTTCAACCGCTAACCCAAGTAATTCAAGATCGTGGCGGAGATCAGCTGGGCCCATTTTGATGACGAAGGTGCGAGCTGCCTTGGAAGACATTCCTCTGTAGATCTCGCAGCGAAGCTTGGCTGCCAAGTCGTACCACCGAACTTGAAGCTGATAGGCGCGGTTGGCCATGTGTAGCTGCAGGGACTGGGACAGCCGCAGGATGGCTCCTTGTCGGACTTCTAGGACCTCTTTCTTTAACTGAGACGAAACTCTAGTGTCCTAAAGTGTGTGTACCGCGGATGCCGGGCAGGTCAACCTGAAGTTTGCTAGCGGGCGAACGGCGACACCATCTGACAGCTGGCACTTCTGAGCATTAATAAGAACCTCTAAGCCGGACTCGTCTTGGTAGAGCTCCAGGACAATGAAGACGACGTCTGCACTGTTCGGGGTGAGGCTCACGAGATCTCCGCAGCTGATTTTGATACCATCAAGGCGAACGATCGTCGCGAACTGCGGGGCTATGGCTGACTGGACACTGACAGGCGCCAATACGGGAGGTGGTGGTTATGTTGCTGGTGATGTTGCTGGTGCTGCTTGGGGCATAGCTGCTGGTCTTCTCCTCTTGACAGTATCAGGAGTGGGTTCTGGCGGTGGTAGTACATCGCGGAAAGAAGCAATGATTTCTTCGTTCCCGCACTCCACTGTAACGAGTTCTAGAAAAGGATCCACCACTCTGACCGCGGCCGGTTTTCTGATGCCCTCGATGCTGATGAAAACTTCGTCGCCTGGCAGAAACTTGTTGAAATTCACGCTGGGTCTCCAACGCTTTCTGGAGCGAACGTCAATCAGTGTACAGGGGCGAAGACAGTCGGCGCCGAGAACTGTGTCAAACTGTCGGCTCCAACCATCGAAGGTAACCTTGTACCTGTCGCCTTTTTGACTTAAGATGGTGCATATATACCATCGACCGTCATGAAGACCTTCGTATTTTTTTCCGATTTCATAAACCATAGTTTACTTCGTCGTGTACACGCGATTAATGAGCGAGATAAATAAACGAACCAAGATTTCTACTTGTTTATCTGTCGCTATGGCTACCAAACAACGATTGTAAAGGATCCCGGAACGAGGTTGCTCATTGGCTTGTTTTGGTCACGTGTGCAAACGAAGTGTTGCTATGGTAAAGCTGAGTTGGAAGTGAGCGTGCACCTACGTGGAGCGGGAATCTACAACGTATACTTAAGCTTTTCGAAAAGTAACTAGACTACCGACGTGTTATCTGAAACTGACGGCAATAACGGGCCAAAAAGGAAGGTAAAATTCCGCACAGCCCCACACTACATTATATGTTCAGTTCTTGGATAGAGTGACAAAAACAATACATTACCATTGGGAAAACAGATTTGTTTTACGATAGTATGGGGCAGTACGGAAATTTTACTAAAAGGAATATTTCTGTAATGTTTTGCTTTCTTGGCGAAATTGATGGTCGAACCTCGCAAATCTGCCGCATTTGAGTCTTAACACAAATTGAAAACCCGGCATTTGAAAGGATATTTAATTTTACATCTGACCGATTTTTAAACACTATAACCTAATCAAGATAACGCCACTAATTACGTCTATTCTTCTTCGATGAAAAGCGCTACGTTTCGGTTGTCTGCACAAGAAACAATACTTTCGAACACTGCTTACACGGGGGATTACATGATTGACAGTCGGATTGACAGGCCTGCGTGAAGTTACGCATGCTCTCTTTCTCTTTTCTAGCTTATTTGCATTTTCCCGTGCGACGTTTTTCAATGGGCGCGATTCTGTAATTTCGGAAATGTCACGTCCATAGTAAGCAAACAGGATTGTGGAGGGTGTATGTGGGAATAGGCTCTCTTGTCTGTATTATTAATTTACTAATCATTCCTGTTCCCAATGCTTTGATGAGGTTGGGCTGTCAAGGTAAAGGGACTGAAGATTTTAGTAGGAAGTGACCTTTTTCAAACCTGGAAACTATCATCGTGAAAGCCATACTTGTGCCTGGTAACTCATTCTTATTCTGATAAACTAGGTTTAAGAAGGATAAAATATTTTATTACAAATATTTGATGCATAGGCTGTGCACAAATATTTAATTTAACTATACTTTTATAGCCAATACCAATCCCTACACATGATGAAATATCAGTAGGATCAGTGGAAAAATGTACCAAACATTTGCAAGATTTGATGTAATTATTTTAATTACATGAATATTATTTGATACTAGGAGATCTAAGAATATTCAAAAGAATGTAAACTTTGTTTGAAAAATTAGAACTCAGCATAGGCCAAATAAACAAGATTCTTGGAAAAAGAAATGTGTACTAATGAAAAAAGCTAAGCAACCTTTTTACCAGTTTTATATGTTGAAAACACACACACATGCAGATTTCTTATAAACCTGTAGTTCAAGCCTGCCATGACTTCAAAATTTTCATGCACACCTCAAAAGGAGGAGAAATACATTTCAAGTTTCTATTTATTCAGTTTAGGTTGTCAGGTAAATTGAGTCAAACAAAGAAATTTTTGCAACTTATTTATTAGGTTAGCCTTCCTAGAACAATCAACCTTATGTACAAATAAGACTACATATCTACCAATGATGCACAAGAGAACTATCTGTGGTAGGAGGGCAAGCTTTCCTTTCTTCATTAAAAAAATACTGAGGTTATCATCTTTCCACAAGCTCAGTGGAAAGTGAGAGTGAGAGGGACTGATAGTGACTATGTTGTTTGAGTAAATATCCAGAGAAGGATAAAAGGTAAGATATGGTCTGCACAATTTTCTTATTTTAATTTTATAACCTATTAAGCCAAGTCATGTATATTCTTGCTTTGTGTATTATGCAGATGCCAATTAATTTAACTTTCATGCAGGTTAAAATAAAATCATGAATTAAAATAGCAGAGCACACTTTAATTTCAGTCCTAATTAAAGGGGGATCTTTGCTTTTCCAGTTTCCCACCCTTTAAAACTCGCATATCTTGTGATCAATTATCAATGTTAGTTTGGGTATGAGTATTGGTAAGAAACACCATGCATTAATGAAAGCTTGAACAAGAGTATTTGGATCAATATTAATATCTGGGTAACTGCCCACCCACCCCTCCCTTAACCCAACATTAACCTTAACTTGTTGTCAATTGACTGTTGTTGAGTTAGGGGAGGGGTAGGTGGGCAGTTGCCCAGATACTGATATTGATCCAAATACTCTGTCCTTTTCCGGCGAAGTAAAAATAATCAGCGGGAACAAAATTGATGTAAGCGGGTCGCAGAGACCTCTACAAGTGAGAGGTACGAAAAGTTGAGACCTTACTTTTTGTAATCCTCACACCTAAAGGTCCGCGTGGCCCTGGTAGTCTAGGTGATGGTAGCTGTCTCGAAATCAGTACGTAGAATGTCACTGATCGGACACCTTACTCGATTGATCACCGCGGCGTTTATTACGTTTTTATTCTTCTCGAGGAAGCCTTTATTGAAAGGCATGGTCCATTTGACTCGCCTTATCTCTCCATTACTTCCATTCCTATTAACTTTTGGGAAAATACGCTGACCGACGCTTAAAGCTTGGGCATATTCTACTCTTGCGTACACGTGTGAGGTCTGGATAGAGTTTATTTGACAGCAAAGACGTAATCATAGTTTTATACTTTCTCCTAAATAGTAGCGTTATATAATTAATAAGTGGGATCTAAGATCAGCAAAATTTAATGGTGGACCAAAAATGGGCCGAGACCAGAACTGCGTGCTTACTTGCACAAATGTTGCGGATATGAGTCCGTCAGATGTGAATACTCTAAGAGGGCTTTAATACGATGTCAGTCCAGTGGCATCGTCATTTTACCCCTTTACAACTGATTTTCCAAGTTTAAAAAATTATGGTTACTTTGCTTCTACAATAGATTTGCAAGAATTGTGAATATTACCGAATTTTATGGTAGTTGATATTTTATTTCCTATAAACGATGCATAAACGTTACACTCTTTCAAAAGGTTGTGGCGTTTATTGGTAATTTTGCTACCATCTGTGGCATGTCATTGAGTATTTAGGGAACTTTGTTTGTCTCCCTAGAGCTACTGTTTGTGCAGATCAAATATGTTCCTTTTGGGGATCTGCTGGGTCACCTGAGAAAGAGCCGTGAGTTAAATGATACTTACAACAAAGAGCCAGATATCAAACCAGAAACAAATTTGACCTCACAGCAGCTGATGAAGTTTGCTTGGCAAATCGCGGATGGAATGTCCTATTTGTCATCGATACCAGTGAGTGATGGGATTATTCTTTGAAAGAAGTCCTTATAGAATAAGGCCCATTTGTCACTCAATAACCTCACTTTCCATTGAATCGTGGACTCACTGCCTAGGATGTCATCTCATGTCAGCTGAGTCACCCTAAAGTCTCTCGTTTCGTTAAAGGGAGTTTTTTAAAGGAAACGTTTTCTCTTTGTTTAAGGTTATTCATAGAGATCTTGCAGCTCGTAATGTTTTGGTTGGAGAAGAGGAAACATGCAAAGTGACGGACTTCGGAATGGCCAGAGATGTGCAGGAGGACAATATTTACGAAAGAAAAACGAGGGTATTTATGATTTTAAGAAACATGTAATGTTCTTGTAAGCCTTGGGACCTTGGAGTGACTGCTTAAAGAAAACAAGCTCAGTAAATCCTGTTCAGTTTTCAGGAACTTTCGTTACAGTGTTCTCGCCATTAGGAGCATTAGTACCTTTTAAGGACTACGCCAACTCCTTGCATTTTTTTCTTATTCAGGGGCGTCTTCCTGTAAAATGGACTGCCATTGAGGTTTTGCTCTACGGACAATATTCTGCTAAGGGTGATATGTGAGTACAAGGAAAACATGAACACTGTACCAAGCTTAATGACTTTACTTACTTTACTTTACTTGTATTTTGGTCTTTTTATTTTGCTGGTTATCTCAGTGAAGAGTGTTTATCCTCTTTTGTTATGGGTAGTGACCAGGGATCAACTATGGCCTGTTTACCGTGCATTTTTCCCTCCCCACCCCATCTCCCCTTCCCTTTACCACTAAAGATGTTTTAATTACATTTTTTGCAGGGAAGAAATTTTACTTCCTTAAATTTATCCAAGTGGAGCTAAGGAGTTCTCCTCTATGAAATTTTCACGATTGGTAAGTTACTAGGCAGATTACCAGTCCAGTAATTTCAGCCACAGCAGTTGAGGGGACACGAACTCATAAAGTAAGCAGCGTGTACCAGTCTCTGTAGAATTAATTTTTGGTCTTAGATTGCCAAAGTCGCTGGCCTTAAGCGAAAAAAAAATATAATTGGAAATACATATGTAGAGCATTTCATTTTAGATTATGTTAACAGTACCTGCTCTATTCAGGTGGTTCACCGTATCCAAGGATGGATGGAAGAAAAATTGCAAACTTACTTCAAGAGGGATACAGAATGCCTAAACCACAACATGTGGATGCTAAGTTGTATGATATTATCATGTTATTGTTTCCCGATGGCTTTTATCGACATTGGTATTTGTGCCACTTTTTGTTCGAGTTGCATGTGCGCCTTCAGATTAAACCATCTTCACTTGTTGAACCAGCCCAACGAAGGGAAATGAAAGAAGTGTACCATCACATGTTCATCTATGTTGCATAAATGTTTTGGGTTTTTTTTTCATGAAAATAATGCTTTTTTATACTAAAAGCTTGTTCAGTTAGTATAGGTCCAACCGTTTCTAATTGGACTTTTTTATTGACATCTCTTCAGGTATGACATAATGACAAAGTGTTGGAAAGACGACCCGAACACGAGATCATCTTCTAAAAATTTGAGGAAAGAACTCAAAGAAATGGAAAATCAGCATAAGGTACGATTGTAGATTTACAAGGAGAGTCTGTTTTTTTTCTTTTCGAAGTTTGATTGTTAGAATCTACCACCATCAACTAAACTTAATCATGAAGGCTTTGAAGCGTAGTTTATGGTTTCAATTGATTTCGTTTCAGAGCAGTTTTCAATTGGTATCCGGTCACTTCGTTCCATGACCACTTCGTTCCAAACCACTTCGTTCCATCCTTTGGTCACTTCGTTCCAAGTGTAAACTAAGCGTGTAAACTTCTAATCTTACAAAACTAGTAAACGGTATACGCCGTCTGTTGTGACGGCCATTTTGGAACTTGTGAAGTACCTGCCGTGTGCGTGGAATCTGGGACTACCGGAAACAACTATACGTATACACGTTGATCATAGCAACCAGACCAAAGTAAACCTTGATTTCATTATTTCAACATCACTTTACTTTTTTATCAGACTTGAGTAAAGATGAACCTGCTTGTTATTACTAAGTTAACCTTTCTTTACAGTATTTATTAGTTTAAATGCTTTGATGCTTTTGGTCATTATTATTAGTCAGTCCCAAAAGTGCAGCAGATCACACTGGACTTCGAAAAAGCAACCTGGGCGGCCCTGAGAAAAGTTCTCCCACGCGCCAAACTCCATGGATGTGTGTTTCACTGGACGCAAGCCCTCTGGAGAAAGGTAAGATAAATTTTGATTCAATATTCATGTGCTCAATTGTATCGTGTGATAGTTGAATGAACTATCGTACGATAGAAATTGAGAGCAAATAATTTAATTGTTTAAGTATAAATCTAACGGGCGTTCAAAACTTAAAAACACGTTCTAGAATGGAATGAAAAGATAGTGAGTAGTGCTGCCAATCAGAGTACAACAGAACGCGATTAGATTTATATTTTTATACTAATAAGTTTCTATGTATTATTTACTAGGTGCAGGACCTCGGTCTCCAAACCGCTTACCGCCACGACCGGGGGACGTACAGCTTTGTCAGAAAAATTATGGCCCTGCCGTTCTTACCAGAACGAGAAATACGTCCAATGTTCGAAGCACTACGCAACGAGGCGTCGAGAACACTAATCGACTTTGCCGAATACGTATCCAGCACTTGGATCAACGGCAGCACCTGGGCTCCAACAGACTGGACGTGCTACAAACAGGCCATCCGAACGAACAACGACGTGGAAGGTTGGCACAATGGCCTAAATCGCCGAGCTTCTGGAAGAGCACAACTGCCCATGTACCTCCTAATCCAGCTTCTTTACAGGGAAGCGAAACTGACAGCGATCCAGATCCGCCTGGTATCAGAGAGGAAGCTGCGACGAATCCAGCCACGAAAGTATAGGGAACTACAGCAGAGAATATTTGAGCTGTGGGACCAGTACGAGGCCGGGGAAATGAAATGAAACAATGAAAATGCGAACGCGCGAAAGACTGAGTTCTATAACAATGGTGGAACGATGTGACCAAAGGATGGAACGAAGTGGTTTGGAACGAAGTGGTCATGGAACGAAGTGGCCGTAATTCTTTCAATTTAGTGTCGAAAGTGGAAATCTAAATTGAAAACTAAAACTAATCCTAATCTGATCTCGCACGTTTTTCCCGCTTCAAGCAGGTTGCCTGATTCTTCTTTGAGTTTAGATTTTCAAGGGTTAGAGTTTGTTAGTTTTTCGACAATCATTGTAAGACTTCTCTATCTAAAGTTAATTGTATCAGCAATATACTCTCTTTCCAGGAAAAAATGAAGAAACCCATCGAAAGCTTAACAGAGTATAGTACAATTTATACCCATTTTTCATATTTTTCGTGCCTTTTTTTTTTACAGGGGCTGATAAACTTAAAAAATTACGATGATCGACTCTACGTAAATGTTGACGATCTTGCCGTGTGAGCGAGTGATTTCACATACAGGAAAGGATGGAGTAATGAATTTTGCAGCCCTATGACATCATCTTCTATTTTCCTTTTATATTTCACAGTCACCCTTATTTTATGCTGATTAAGCAACTCTTTAAAACAAGCTTTTTGACAGCGAAGCGATGCAAAGTCCGGCTTACAAATATTCTTATATATTTTAAACTTTAAGTCTTAGAGAGACAAACAATTTTTTATTAATGAGTTTAAAAGCTGGAACCCAAATTTGCCCCCTAGCGTTATAAATTTTTTAATAAGTTTTTTTACGCAAGACATGAATTTTTTTTAATGTCCTACGAATTCAAACAAAAAATATTCCAATGTTGCAGCTGTTGTCCCTTTTGTTTTATTTTGAAATATAGCGGATGAATCTTTTTGTCGTACAAAAATTCCGTTATTGATTAAGGTGGCCCAGTAAGAGAAAGTCATATTTTTTTTAGCCAGCGGTTTAGCCATGTTTAGATAAGCCACGTGTTCGTTAAGAAAAGTAAGTAAGTAAAAAAAAAGTACGTAAAATGTACTGATCAATTTCATCACAAAATCTTAACTTTTATGAAGCTTTCTGAATGGTTAATAATGGCCTTGTTATTCTTTAAAACTAAAGAAAAATAATTTTAAAAATTTAAGAGCTCACTCAGTTTCTATGGATTTTAAGTATTCCCCGACGTAGTTACAGAGTACTGGAATTCTGATTCCTTTGTTTCACTCGGAATTTTTGACAATGAAAGTCATGATAAGACGTTGTCCCTTTTAAACGGTGCATCTTTTAAGTCTTGCATTTTGATGAAACAAAATTTGAATTTTGTGCAAAGTTCAAGAGATTATAGCATTCGTTCGAGAAGTTGATAACTAAAGAATTAGGACAACATCAAGTCCAGCTCAGGTCTCCCTCCGGCATTGAACAAGTTTATGAAGGTTTTCTTGCCTCATTAAATTTGAATTAAAGTCATTACAAATCATCAACGACACTTCCGAATTTCGGCCCATTAAACGCGATCCCACCCTACTGAAAGAAGGTCGATTGCTACGACTCCCCCGAAAATTGAAGAAAAATGGTCATCTTGACAACGGGGTGTATGAAAACATCTACCCCAAAGGCTCCCAACCAGCAAGAATTTACGGCCTACCCAAAATGCATAAGGATCGTGAACCCAACTTATTTCCGCCATTTCGCCCCATCGTATCTTCTATTGGGACATACAAGCCTTTTAACGCCTCACATTCCACTGGCACTTTTACTTTTGTGCAGGACATCCAATCTTTATCTATGTCTTGTAAGTTTATGGTTTCTTTTGATGTTGAAAGTCTCTTTACTAACATACCTCTTGAGGAGTGTATTGACTGAGCGGTCCATTACATTTCCGAGGGTAATCCCGACATTAAGTTAAACAAATCTGAACTAAGAAGCCTCTTCACTACAGCTACCGCCTAGAATCATTTCATATTTAACGGTTCTTTTTATGATCAAATCGATGGCGTAGCCATGGGGCCTCCCCTTGCTCCCGTCTTAGCTAATCTTTTTATGGGACATTATGAAAAACTTTGGTTGAAAAATTTTCCTGGCTCTACAATTTTATTTTATCGCCGGTATGTTGATAATACTTTTTGCTTATGTAACTCAAATCGCGATGCCACAATATTTTTCGACTATATCAACTCTAGGCACCCTAACATCAAGTTCACTATGTAAAAGCAGGTCAATCACAAATTAGCCTTTTTAGACGTCCTTATTGACAACCAAGACCCCTATTCCTCTCTAACTAGGGTTTACCGCAAGAAAACTTTCAATGGGTTACTAATTATTTCAGCTTCACCTCGTACTCTTACAAAGTGGGTCTCATGAAGACACTCGTTGATAAGGCTTACAAGATTAATAACACCTGGTTAGGGTCTCACGAGGACATTAACAAACTTACTGATATTCTAAAAAATAATCTTTTCCCTGCTCATTTAATCGAGAAGATTATAAACCGTTACATCGGTGGGACCCAAAGCAATCATCATCCCCAGGGTTCCCTTCCTACCACTTCACCTGCGTTTTACTTTAAGCTACCCTACATAGGAAACTTTTCTGCTATCACTCCAAAAAAGATCCGCCATTTTATTAAGCGCTATTGCAATGACTTGGATATTAAGCTGGTTTTCTCTTCCTTCAAGATCAACAACTTGTTTGGTGTGAAAGACCCTCTCCCTGACGGGCTCCGTTCACATGTGGTTTATAAGCATGTATGTGCTGGCTGTAATGCCTGTTACGTCGGTGAAACATGCCGGCATTTTTCCACACGTGTTAGAGAGCACTTAGTCAGTGACAGAGCCTCTGACATTTTCAAGCATCTGAAAATTCTTCACATTGTCGCGCTATTTGCTCAGCAGATAACTTCCATGTTTTAAATCACGCCTCTACCGGCTTTTAACTTAAGATAAAAGAGGCTATTCATATTCAAAGAGAACAACCATCCTTGAATCAATAATTACACCATGTAAATCTAAAACTATCCTTTTAATTCTCACACTCCATCCTTTACCTCTTTTCTTGTTGTCACTATTTATCATAGTTAGCACTGTTCTACCTACTATATAATTCAACTTCCAACGCTTTGTACAGTAATTAACTGTAATGACAGAGGTTTCTGTCGAAACATGTTTTACAGACTCAAAAGTTTTGTCGCTTTCTTGTATTAAAATAATCAATATCATACATGCAACTATTCAAAAGATCTCAAACGGTTATCAACCAGGAAAAAGTAGAAGCACTATTTTGGCTTTTACAACCTGAATGGCGAACTCTTGGTTCATCTCTGTCTCTAAGTGTCATGTTGGTACATGTATAAATGATGGCACATATTAAAACGTAAAAGATAACCAGAAAGTGCATCTCTGTTTATCACTATAACTAAAGTTTTTTTCAGTGCATTTATCATAAACTCACAAGCAACACTCGCATAAACTGCTTGGCTATTTGGTTTACCGAAACCATTTTGTGCGGTACTGTTAAAAATTCCTGAATCAATTCTGATGTCCACCTTTCCTTCTTGCCGCACACCAGTATTTCCTTGGTTCGCTGTCTTAATTCTCTTTGGTCCAGTTGATGTTTGGTTCTGGTGGACCCGAAGCTTCGTAGGTTAATTAAGTGCAACTTGCTGCCTTCATGAACAGTTAGTTCACCTCTAATTCCACTGATTTTTGTTGGAACTAAGAGCAGTCAAACAAACACCACTAAACTCAAGAACTAATTAAAGATCACGTTTAAACACCGTGGGAAGCATGAACACTTTTAGCATGAGAACCTGCCGTGGGCTTCAAGTTAAGAAAGTTAAGAAGCCTAACTTGAAGAACTGAAACAGTAATTACTTGTTATTTACTGTACTGGAAGTTTCTGATAATCGTGCCCTATTTGATTTTATTTAGATTTTACCTGCGCTTTTATCTCATCCCATGTTGAGATGGCAATTATCTCAATTTCGAAATAAAGCTTTGATTTATTGTAGGAGATACAAGACAACAACTTCTCTTGGAATGGTTTTAAAAATTTTAAACAAGAAATATGGTAGAACCCTGCTAATTCGAACTTGGTTACTTAATTTACTTCCCCTTAGCTCAAATTTACTCTGATAACTCGAAGTAAAACTGTCACTCGATAAATGTCAAAGTGTCATAACAATTAGCTAATCGACAAGTCCCAATCTTTACTGCTAGCTCAACTACGTAACAGGCCGAGTGGGAGCTGGGTCATTTCGTTGGTTTGTACATGTAATAATTCCACTAAATGATTCGCAATCCAGTTCACTTGTCACACTAATTATCAACTACAGACTGGGTTTAGAAGACAATGCCTAGCCCTTGTTGACAATGTAAATTTAGACCTTTTTTCTTTCTATCTATTTTTACCATCTAACTGCTCATTCTGCTGTTAGAATTGCGAGTTTTTAAACTTAATAGGGTAATCAAGCCTTCTTTAGATTTGAATTGACCTCACTGCTATTTTTCTTTAAAGATTTCAAACATCTGAAGAGCACGAAATTCTAGGGCCATGATCACAAGTAGCGCATGAAAAAATAAATAAAAAAAAATAATCGCACCAACAGTCCTTTGGCAGCCTTAATGCCGTCGAGTTTCATCCGATCAAAAATCGGATGTGTTGCCATTGCTAAAAGGTCTAAGATATGACTCACATCAAGGATTCAATTGAGCGTTGTTTTTATGTCTTACCAATACCTTGATTGTACAATGTTTATATTCCCATGTCTACGTGAGAAGCACATGAAGACGAAGGGAAATTTCATACGCCCGATTTGCGTGATTTTCTTTGTCAAATATTCCAAGTGAAACAAAGGAATCAGAATCTCAGTACTCTGTAAATATGTCGAAGGATAATCAATATCCATAGAAACTTAGGAAGCCCTTAAATTTTTTTAATTGCTTTTATTTATTTTTAAAGAATAACTAGGCCATTATAAACCCATAGCAACCATTAAGAAAGCTTAATACAAGTTTAAATTTTGTGATGAAATTGAACAGTATGTTGCGAAAAACTTTTCTTAATGAACACCATCCAAACACTGTTCAACCGCTGGTAAAAAAATGTGACTGTTTTCCCTATAGTGCTACCTTAATCAACAAAGGAATTTTTTTACGACAAAAAAATTCATTCGCCAAATCTCAAAGTATAACGAAAGCGGCAACATTACAACATTTTTTGTGTGGATTCGTACGCACATTTCAAAATAAAATAGAGTGTGCTTGCGTAAAAAACTTTTAAAAAAATATATCACGCTACGGGGGAAAAATTTGGGTTGCAGCTTTTAAGCTCGTTTATACAAAATGGTTTATCTTTCCAAGAATAAAAGTTTAAAAATATATAAGAATATATCAAAGCTGCACTTTGCCTTGCTTCGTTGTAAAACAGCTTTTTTTGAAGAGTTGCTTAATCAGCAAAAAATGAGGGTAAAGGTGCAATATATAAGAAAAATAGAAGATGATGTCATGGGGCTCCACTCGCTCACAAGGCAAGATCGTCAACATTAACGTAGAGTCGATCATCGTAGTTTTTTAAGTTTATCAGCCTCTGTAAAAAGAAAAAAAATGGGAGAAAATATGAAAAGTGGATATAAATTATACAATACTTTGTTACGCTTTCGAGGGTTCGTTCATTTCTCTTACCCAGAAAGAGAATATATTGCTGATAGTTAATTTTAGATAGAGAAGTTTTACATTGATTGTCAAAAAATCAACTAACCCTGACCTTAGAAAGACTAAACCCAAAGTATTCGTAACTATCTTGAAAACGTAAATTGGCCACCTTAAAGAGTAAAAAAGCTGACGTTTCGAGCGTTAGCGTTAGCCTATCACTCTGACGAAGAGAAGACGCTGGAAACGTCAGCTTTTTTACTCTTTACGGTGGCCAATTTACGTTTTCAACTCAGTTGTTAACACTAAATTACCTTCTATACTCTCCCACCAACGCAGCAGCACAGTTTCTTTAGAAACTTACCCCCTTTATTCGTTATTCACAACTATCACTCAGAACTAAGGTTAACATCGACATTAACCAACGGAACTCAAAGTAAAATGAGGCAACCTTCTTAAAGCGCGGAAAACGTGTGTGATCAAGCTTGGATTAGTTTTAGTTTCCACTTTCGATTTCCACTAGCGAAAATGAATTGAAAACTGCTCTAAAAGCGATATAAATTGAAACCATCAACTACGTTTCGAAGCCTTATGGTAACGCCGTTATCAAGTTAAGTTGATAGTGGTAAATTTTAATCAAAATTTGATAAGGAACAAAAAAGTCTCTCTTTGTAAACTCTAAAATTCTACCTTGTGCTGGTTATCCATTTCTTTGAGTTTGTTTCTCAACTTCTCAAAAGATGGTCTCAAGTTAGGGTCGTCTTTCCAACATTTTGTAATTATGTCATACCTAAAAAACGTCAAAAACAAGTTTAAGTAGAAACAGTTCGACCTATCCTTAAGGAACAAGCTTTTTAGTCTAAAAATTCCATCTTTTTATAAAAAAAAAAGGGGAAAAGATTTTAACAAAAGAGATTAACTCGTGATGGTATACTTCTCCTTCTTCCATTTACCTTTGTTAGTCTGGTTCAACAACTAAAGATGGTTTTATCTTAAGGCTCACATAAAACTCGAACAAAAAGCAGGACAAATACTACTGTGCGATAAACGCCATTAGGAAGACGACAACAACAACGCGATATTAACATACAACTTATCATCCACATGTTGTGGTTTAGGCATTCTGTATCCCTCTTGAAGGAAGTCTGCAATTTTTCTTCCATCCATCCTTGGATACGGTGAACCACCTGAATAGAGCAGGTAATGTTAAGATACTCTAAAATGAAAGTCTCTACAGGTGTGTTTCCATCAGTAATTTTTTCCGGCTAAGGTCAGCGACTGCGGCAATCTACACTGGCTTGGTATGACCTAAAACCAATCATACAGAGACTGGTACACCCTGCTTACTTCATGACTTCGTGTCCCCTCAATTACTGAGGCTAAAATTACTGGACTGGTTATCTGCCAAGTAACTTACCAATCGTGAAAATCTCATAGAGGAGAACTCCGTAGCTCCACCTGTAAAATAAACGGGATAAATTGAAGTAAGTAAAAAATTTATTTGCAAAAAAAATTATTAAAACATCTTCGATCGTGAACGGAAGGGTGGGGGGGGGGGGGGGGGTAGGGTGGGGAAAGACACAGTAAACAGGTCATAGGAGTTAACCCCTGGTCAATACCCATAATACAGTGTGAAAATGAGTATAATTACTCCCTAGTGAGATGACTTTACACCAGAAAAGTAAAAAGACCGCAATACAAAAGTAATCAAATAACTTTTTGCGGACCTGAAAACAGTTCAAATAAAACCATTCTCATTATGCCTAAATGCAGTGCTCATTTCATCCTTGTACTCACACATCACTCTTGGTAGAATATTTTCCGTAAAGCAACACCTCAATGGCAGTCCATTTTACAGGGAGACGCTCCTGAATAAGAAGTAAGGATAAAAGGAGTTGGCGTAGTCCTTAAAAAGTACTAATGCTCCAAATGGCGAGAACAGTGTCACAAAACTCCCTGAAAACAGAGCAGGATTTATTGAGCTTGTTTTCTTTAAACAGTCACTCCAGTCAGGCATCTTCCGCCACATTAATCCAAGGCTTACAAGAACATAATGTCTTCATACCCTCGTTTTCCTTTGGTAAATGTTGTTCTCTTGCACATCTCTGGCCAATCCAAAGTCCGTTACTTTGCACGTTTCCCCCTCTCCAACTAACACATTACGATCTCTATGAATAACCTTAAACAAAGAAAGAACGTTTCTCTTGGAAACACCGTTCAACAAAACGAGAGACTTGAGGGTGACTAATGACATATGATGACATCCTGGGCAGTGAGTCCACGATTCAATGGAAAGTGAGGTATATTGAGTGACAAATGAGGCCTTATTCTATAAGGACGTCATTCAAAGAATAATTACATTACTCACTGGTATCGATGACAAATAGGACATTCCATCAGCGATTTGCCAAGCAAACTTCATCAGCTGCTGTGAGGTCAGATTTGTTTGTGGTTTGATATCCGGGTCTTTGTAGTAAGTATCATTTAATCCACGGCTCTTTCTCAGGTAACCCAGCAGATCCCCAAAAGGAACATATTCGATCAGCACAAACATTGGCTCTAGGGAGACACACAAAGTTCCACAAATACTCGACTACATGCCGCAGATAGAAGCAAAATAACTAATAAACGTAACTCTCCGGTAAACCATAAGTTTCTAAACTCACAAAATTAATTGTGAATGGGAAAGATGTCGACGCCACTGAACTGACATTGTGCTAACCTTTTTGTCTAAAGCAGGTCATGTTTTATCTTCATGGTCTACTACCGGAAAGATTCCCGCCCTCGTAGAGTATTCAAATCTGACCGGCTTATATCCGGAACATGTTCGCAACCTTATGTATGCAGTTTTAGTCTCCGTTCATTTTTAATCCTACAGGAAATTTTGCTGATCTTAAATCTCACTTATTGATTATACACACGCTGCTATTTAGCAGGCAGTATAAAACTGTGACTACTTCTCTGCTGTCAAACAAACTCTATCTTGACCTCACGCGTGCACGTAAGAGTAAAATATGCCCAAGCTTTAAGCGTTGGTCAGTGTATTTTCCCAAAAGTTAACAGGAATGGAAATAATGGGTATTAGAGTGATGGGGCAAATTAGATGGACTATATCCTTCAACAAAGGACTCTTCGAAAACAATAAAAACGTAATAAACACCGCGGCGATCATTAGAGTAAATAAGGTATCCTAACAGTGACATTCTAGGTATTGATTTCAAGACAGCTACTTTAATTTAACCTGGACTACCAGGGCCTCGCGGACCTCTGGGAGTGAGGCACACGAAAAATAGGGTCAATTCCATTGTCAATTTTATATCCGCTGATTTTTTTTTTTTTTTAAACTCTGCGGAAAAAGGATGGAAGCTCGCTATTAAAGGTTACCAGTCTTTTCGTACCCAGCCCGGTCAATTCGTACTCACTCAGTTGGGTTGTTTATGTTAAGTACCTTTTACGAAACTTTGGTCTCTTATCTTAAATAGCAATATTCCTTGCGTTAAATAAGTTTTAAGTCCGTGGCGTCCATTTTTTTAAACGCGACTAGCGAATGGTGTTTGTTTTCCTTTGTTCGAATAAGCGAATTTATTACCTCTAATAACAAGGGGAGGAAAAAAATCACAGTTACACCGGCTGTTATTGTTAACAAAGTCGCAAGTGTAAACAAAAGACTGCTATATTAAATAAAAATGACACTCAACTAGTGCAAGGCAAAAATCTAGTTGTTTATCTGAAGGAGGTCACTGGTACACACAACGGAAATTTGCTTGCATCTTTCTCGCTTGACTCTACTTTCTTGTCGTTCGCAACAACGGAGATCTGTTCACGCACTCACGCGTGAAGTATTTCTGGTACAAACCGACTCAAACTGAGTACGAATGGACTTGATTTGGGTACGAAACGACTCAGTATGAAACGCTCGTGCGTACGAAACGACTGAACACCCTTTTAAAGAGTAAAATCTACAGTACCGTGCTCAATAAGTGCCCCCTCTCTAATAAGCGCCCCCTGGAATTTGTTGTTTTTCTCAAGAAGCATCCTTACTCTGTTTCAGTGATAGCACTGTTAGAGTACATGTACATTGAGATAAACCGTGGTTTATCTTCGTTTTACTATTCACATGTGACCTCATTACAAAAACAGTGGCCTTCGTCTCAGTCTCTCAACTATTATGTCCATGTAAGTGCACAGTTCCAGTTGGCTCTTCTTTCTAACCAGGAAGGAAGTTCATCTCCTATCTTACACCACGATGAACAATAAGCACATATTTTATTACGCTAGTTTTGTTTGACGGTAACCACAGCTGATAACAAACATTTCAGTATTTACCAGACTTGGTAACGCATCCCAAGAGTTTGATAACGTAAGGATGAGGTTGAAGTTGTTTCATCAATTCAAGTTCAGACAGCAAATCCTTTCTCTCTGATTCAGAAGCGTTTTCTGCAACATGATTTCCGATCACTAACATTTCAAATGAATCACAATCATATCATTCAACTGTACCATTATGTAAGTATACGTAACCAGATGGATAAGTCAAAAGATAGATAGATAGATTGACATATGGACAGATTGATAGATAGAAAGACAGATAGACAGACAGATAGATAAATAGATAGATAAACTGTCACACAGACATATTGATAGATAGTAAGATATATAGATAGAAAGACAGACAGACAGACAGACCGACAGATAGATAGATAGATGGACAGATAAATAGATAAATAGAAAGATATATGTTTTTATGTAGGTAGATAGATAGACAGATATTATCCGAATTAAACATACATCAACGTAAAGAGCCGAGGCTCTAATATGGAACTATCATTAGGGTGGAATATTTGTAATACGTCTTAAAATTCCATCGCCACATCACGTTGAATGAGCTTTAAGCTATGGACATAATTGTGGACTAGTCATATAGAATGTGATTGCTCTAAAAAAGAGCTTGGAAATTATGCAAAAGCATATGATTAACATCAAATAAAACAATATAAAACAAAACGAAACAATCTGGACAGACTTCTACGTCAGTTCAAAGACCAAGTAAAACATGACTTTACTTTTTGGTACCTTTTAACATTTTAACTGCTACAAGCGTCTTCTTGGCTCTTCCTTGTAGGTTAACGGCTGTTGCCTTGGCAACCTGACCAAACGCACCTTTTCCAATGATTTGCTTTATTGTCACATGTTCTCTTGGAGTCTCCCAAGAGCGTGTGTATGGATTAAGAGAAGCGTACTCGCTGATTTGTTCAGTGCTGAGTGGACTGGCATCTACCATCACTTGTGAACGAGTTCTGTCCTCCAGTGCCATGTAATGGCTTTGAGAAGGTTTAGGCAATTCGACTGCAATCTGAAAGATTTTCAATTTTCAATTCAATAAAAGATGATAAACTACCAGGCTTGGGAAACTATTTCAAGTCTTCAGACCAGCTGTCTTATGAAAAATAAACCCCCATTTACTTGGACTTATTCGAAAATACCAACGAATAATCGACCTAAAATCTGCACCGATAATAACTTCCCGGATTCAGGTAAACCGTCAACCAAAGTGGGAAGACAACGTAAAAACAAAACAAACCTAAGACTTCAGGAAAATATATTTATATGAAGGTATAAGAATGAAGAAATGTAAAATGGTTTCCGTGTTTACATAGCCTGATGGAAACACGCAGGAGGTTGGGAGAACACAAGATAAGCGTAGGAAACCACGACGCGAAGCGGAGTGGTTTTCAGCTTATCGAGTGTTCTCCCAACCTCCCAAGTGTTTACATCAGGCTATGTAAACACAGAAACCGTCTTACATTTCTTTTATAAAATAACTAATGAAAGAGGAACGAAAACCGTGTTTATATACGCTCATGTAAAATGGTTTTATGGCCAATCAGAGCGCGCGTACTATTTGAATTACTATATAATTCATCGCGTCACCTACATCAGTACTTCTTCCTGTTTCATTACTTGAATTTCCAAATGTTCTGAAACAGCAAATGAAATATCTTACAAAACAAACCCAATTTTCTCTGACGGAAAAATCCTAAATAACAGAAAAAACTTTCCAGGTAGCTTAGTCCAGTTCGAAAAGCAGCTTGAAACCGGATATAGGCTCACCTACAGTCATAGCCTACGTGTAACTGTACCCTCTCCCTAAGTCAGACTATATGAGCAGAGTACGTAGACTTGCCCTTAGCTTCTCATATGTATTTGCCTTAAGGGAATTTTAATTTAAATAGTCAGAGAGGATTTCGTATCCTCTGTATTCAGACATTAAAAGTTTCATTTCCCCCAGTTACGAGCAGTGGGGTAAAGTGTGTTCAGAATGGTTTCCTGCGGCCGAAGAAAAACAGACTCTATCCGTATGAACCTTCTAAATAGATAGTAAATGAAAACAGTATTATGGTCAGATTAACAAAAATTCCTTTCTAAAGCCTGTACAAATTTGTCGACCATAAAGACTACCTCAACTGTTACCCATCAACTTATGGAGCAATGATAATGATAATGACAAAGATAACAAGAATGAGAATAATAATAATAGTAATAATAATAATAATAATAATAATAGTAATGATAATATTAATAGCAATAATCATCATCATCATCAAAACTGTAAAATGTACAAAGGTGATTGGTTACCGCCACCCTCAATTTGGGCATTAGGAGGACAATGTACGCGTCATGCTTGTTAATGGGCTCAGTAATTGGACAGTTTGCGTCAAGTGCGTGCGCGTTTGTCGTGTACTTTGTCGAGTAACCCGTTGTTTTTTTGATAACAAAATGCATAGTTTCTTAAATTTTGTCCTACTTTTGATTAACTTTTTATTAACAACTCGGACTCCTACTCCGTGGTGGTCCGATTTTTCAAATCACTCGTATGATTACAGACTGCATTTGACTCAACTCAGTCCTATTACCATTACCTATAATGACAATGATAATAAGAGCACTTTATTCATGGTGAGATCACCGAGGGAAGATCACTCAACCGACAGGGGACACCAAGGAAACCTATACTTAGGCCTGAACTAACGCGCGACTATCTTGCATTACATATATAAAAAAATAAAAGAATCAACTTAACTTACATGCACTTATAAGTTGCTGCTGTGCTTGTTTTTTTTTAAAAAGTTTTTCTACAGGTCATTAAGATGTCGGTTATTGTACAGTTGACAACCATTAAATTGACTGACCAAAAAGTGTAAGGTGGCATCTCTGCTGCGGAAGAGTGCCTTGAAGGTTGTGGTAATTAGATCAATCACAAACATTCACATGAAAAACACTGTGGGTGTTAAAATTGCAGAAACGATTGAGCCATAAAGGAACAACCCAAAAAGACAGCAACATTTGGAGAGAAAAATCTCACCTTCCGCTCATCGCCACCTCTGTCGTGAAAAAAAAAAATAGAAAAATAAAAAGCGAACCGAAACAAAACAAAACAATAAATGATCGACACCAAGCAAAATTTACCTCTCACAAGCAAAGTAAAGTCTGCTTGATGTTCATCGAGTCTTAAAGTGTTCGACATCATGCGAGGTCTTTTAACTATAACTAGCTAACCACAACATAGATAACAACAAATCAAATTATTAGTTTACAATAGACTGTTTTAAAAGTTATTTGTTAAAAATGTAGAATTGCTGGAGTAAAGATCATAATGCAGCGGATAGTGAACCGAAGATTGTACTTAGTTATAGAAGAAATGAAAAATATTAAAGACATAGTTTCTAGGATGCCAAAACTAGTGTTCATTTGAGAGCATAACATGTATGCAACACTTACCTTCAGTGCCTTTCGTGTTGCGCCTCTTTTTCCAGCAAGTCCACCAAACTAATATTCCAGCAACAGCCAGGGCAGCGACTGATCCAAACACTGCACCAACAACAATACCTATGATACCTACAATGCGTGATAAGCTTCAGATAATTTTTTCCAATGATCTTATCATGAAGAATCTGCCTCTGTACTTCTGTTATGGTCAGGAAACATTTGGAATTCAATTTATCTTCTTCCCACAATTTTGTGTTTCACAATTCATAACATATATAGAACTTCACAGGCTGCAATGTGTAATCATTTACTTGTTAAGAAAAAAAATTGGGGATACAAATTCTGTTCGTGCAAGGTTGAAAGAAGTAATGGATAATTTATAAAGGATATTCTCCCCTTTTTACAAGCTTTTACACTACAACTTCTGATTGGTTATTCACAGCAAAAATAAGATAGAGTGTGACGATAGGTTTTTCGCACTAACTGGACCTTTGCGGGGAACGCAACAATAACTCGGCACTGCTTCCTGGTACATGGAGACCTTCTTCAAGCGAACTCGCTACGGACGACAAGGATAAGACAGCGTTTGGTTCCACAGTAACTTAATTTCAGTTCATGTGGAGAACCGACATGACGTCTAGCGTATTCAACTTCGTAATCGCCACACAGTCATCAACGTCATCATGGCAAGTAAAGGTGAGATGTCAATTAAAATTTCTGCTAATTTATTCGATGTTGGCGTTAAGTTTGAACAAGAGGCAATGAGAAAAATTATGGTGTGAATAGAACTAATTTACGGAAGCAAAGTCAGCTGGCAACTTCCTTGAGAGGTAATTTACCAGGTATGCAATATAAGCAAAATTGTGTCCTTCGACTAAAAAAATTAAATCTCGATTCAGTTGGACAGTAAACTTTTTTTTTATTATCATTATTTTCAGGAAACTAAACGTCACAGGTGTCTAGAAAGTACCAAATCAGATTAACTTACTCGCTGCTTAACATTTAGAAAGTCCTGTCCTTTGTCATTAAAGAATGCTTTACCTGTTCTTGTCTCACTTAGAAGCTCTAAAGATTCTTAAAAAAATATACTCGACTAATTTGAGAAAAACAAGCATGGCTGCTATTTTTTTTGGACTCAGGTGGGCCACACATTATTTTTTTCGATTAACCATCTCAGAAAAAAAAAAGATATGAATGATCCATGTTCTGAACAACAGTGAATTTAAGCAAATAAAAAGCACAAGATATTGGGAAACATACATCTACTAACCATTCGTTACATGTTTGCATAGAAATCAACGGTTAACTTGAAAAAATGCACAACAAAAGTGCGCTCACATGATGCATACACTGTCCTATTGGTGCTCAAATTAGGGTTGGTTGGTTGTCACTGTTATCATCACCATTAAACACCAAGTTTTCAGGTATCTGTATAAACTTGCTTCAGTACCAAGTTTGAGTTAAATAAAGTAACTTTCAAAACTATCCTTTTACACAACAAAAAAATACGCTTACAACCAAGCACAGGGAAAGGACATTCATAAATCAACTTGCAAAACATTTGTATGGAGTGTTAAGAAGACTTACCCACATAGGACCTGTCAAGCGGTGATGTGGCACCTCCACCTGTTGGTTCCACATCAGGTCTTTTCCCTTTTATGGCACCAACACTGAACTCTCCCAGCTTTCTATCTCTCACAGCGTCATTAAGTGTCATGATAACATCTTGTTCCTTTGTAGTGGAGTTGAATTTCAGTGCAAGGTCAACAATGATACTTCCACACCTAGAGACAAATATTAATTGAGGGTTAGGGTGATATGAAATGGAAAACAGATAACAAAAGAGAAAATAATAAAATTTAAATATTTGAAAGCAAGAGCAACTGGCAATCATCTAAATCCCATTAATTCCCATTAATTTCCATACCTCACACCTATCAACTGCACTCCTTCATAGCCAGTTTTATCAGCAAAAGCCTCCCTAAGCTGGAAGTAAGCATTTCAATCATTTGTCTTTAAATGTTAGTGTACATGTATCACACATGAAAACAAATGATGATGACACCAAATATTATGTATTAATTTGAACATGACTTTTTGCCGAGAATCAGCTGAGAATCAGTCTCTGAGTATTAATCAGTTGTTTCTTTAAAGTGCTACTTCAATGAATGGTCTTCTTTTTATCACTTGTCTCTTATTTTAATTTGGAAAGAAAGCAACAGGCCTCTTATTGCCCTAAATACAGACCATGAGCAAACACTGAATAATAAGAGGGTTGTGACAAGCTTTTCAAGTTCAAGATTTGACAGAACTATGACAGACTGTGTGCAATCTAGGAATTCAAGAAACAATGTAGAAGTTAATGAAATACTCTCCACACATTCTCCACCAGCCAAATTTCCTTTTAATCATTACGTAACCAGCGCATCAGTCTTTGACCCTGAAGTAACCCATACTCAGTGGCACCTGTAATTAACAATTTAGCAGGTGAAGTGAAGTCCAACACAGGCACACAATTTATTTGTGAGAAAAAAAGTCCCTCCATGTAAACTAGAATATGTTTAATTAATAGCTTTGACAACAATATCTTAGTTATAGTATATTAACTTACAGGTTTTTTTAATTTCTCCAGGAATAAGGATTGGTTGTATTTTCCGTCTATACATGGTTCACTTGTGATGACAATAGTTATGTTAATCACATTTCCTCCAATGTCTGTGAAGTGGAGAAAAATCGTAACAAAAAGATTTACTCAATCTTTTTTTTGATACAAGTATTCCGTTTGAAAACCAGGGTTTTGTAAAAAATTTAGGACCATTCTAAGGTTATTTAACCTCAAAGAGGATTGAGATGTCTGTTGCTCTCAGTAAGTGACTTGTAACAAGAACAACTGGGGTTACTGCCATCGTTTATATCATCCTGGGCACCTGTCAAATTCTCATCATGTTTCTTTTTGGTGGATTGTGTTGATTGCTTGTCAAATGACAACTTTTTTTGTTGTCCTTTTTCTTCCTAAGCATGAACAAGAGAAACAGTTTGGCAAAAAATTTTGAAAATGTTCTTCTACTGATTAAGCAAAACAATTGAGGGGAAAAGTCAGTTGCTCATATCAAACTGACCTTTTGCTTTCAAATTCAAGCGCATGGCCACAAGGTAAATATAGAGACACAGCATGGTTTCATTTGACTTCTCTTGCTTTAATGGAAACATTATAAAATCGATGTTCACTGTAAAATACGTAGGTCCTAAGTACTGCAGCTTACAATGACTAAAAAATGAAAGAACTAAAACCTCACCCACATTTTCCTGAAAAAACATCCCACACAATTACTATTTTTTCTGTACCTTGTCAGAATCTCTCGCAGACTATAGTATTTTCCCTAACTTTTTCCCCCTATTTTTGATAATCACCCCTGTATAAGCCTCCTGAAGTTTAAATTACTGCACCACTTTCTTTGCATTTTACATGTAATAAAATAATAAATATTGTGCATGTACACTGTAAAATTATTTAAAGAAAACAGAGAGTTATCCATAAAGAGAAAGTAAAGGCACTATTTGGGCTTTTATAACCTAATAGGCTAACCCCTGGTTCCACACTTAGAGAACCCAATCAAAATATCATGTTGGTAAATGTAGGAATTAAGATACAGCTGTTATATGCACAACTACAATGTACATGTGACTTACAAACATTGGCAGTTTTTGAATCATTTCCATGTACATTGGCCACTCTGCAGGTATAGTTAACATCATTAAGGACTTGTGAAACATCAAGAGTATTCTTGTTACAAACTTGTTCTGGGTCACATGGAGTCCAAATGTAAGTAGGTGGAGGGTTTCCTTCTGCTTCACAGTTAAGAGTTAAATTTTGTTGTACACCAACAATATACTCAGGTTGAAAATTATCAATCTTGGGCGGGTCTGTACAACAAATTGGAAAATAAAAAATCAGATTTAAAGCAAAGATACATCTGAGTCACCTGTCTTCAATAGCTAAGGGGTCCAACCCTACCAGTACACATGTACAAGAGGGTTGCAAAACGTGCCCACCCAAAGTGAATACCCAAAGGAATAAATTGAGCCTTCTATGCACAAATGACACACTTAAATCGACATGAAGTTGTAATACCTAATTTGTGTATTGTGGTTTCAATGAAATTGCTATTGTCTGGATATTAACTGAGTGATCCTCATAGATGCATGCCAAATAAATTACTCGAAAGGTAAATAACTCCTGTAGTGCAGCATGAAATATGCTCCCTTCAATGCGAGTTTTTTTGTTTGTTTTAAAGCAACCATTTTTCAGTTGAAGGTTGCCAAAAGGTGATTTTTTTAAATATTGAGCTTAGAGCCCAGCACTGATGTACATAGGCAAACATCAATTAAAGTAATTGACAGCACAACTTACCACATCACAACAAAAAAAATATATGGAAAGTGCATCTCTATTTAACATAAGTCAATGTTTTTGTCAATGCATACTCACAAGTAACATTCACATAAACAGTTTGGTTCTCTGGTTTACCAAAGCCATTGTATGCTGTACATGTAAATGTTCCTGCATCAGTCCTTTTGATGTTTGTTATAGTCAGCACCTTTCCTTCTTGCACCATGCCAGTATTCCCTTGGTTTCCAGGCTTCCCTTTGGTCCACGTGATGTTTGGTTCTACTCGACTCAATGCTTGACAGGTTAACTGTAAGTTGTCGCTTTCAAAAACAGTTGGTTTACCTCTAATCCCAATGAAATTTATCGGAACTAAGAGCAATCAAACAATCAAAAGTAAACTTCAAGGATAATTGCATGGCATGGACACGTATACCGGTAGGCAACACGCAAAAGTTATTATACATGAATTTTAAGTGTTTGCAACTGAAATTCACACGTACTACGATTGTGCCAATAATACAAGAACAGCTCTTGGATTATAGTCCATTAAAAGTGCTTTAATGCGTCTGCCTTGACAAATTTGGCGGACCTTCAAAGGGCCACTAAATTTTTCTGAATTCTTTTCTCAGCGTAACTAAGCATTATTATTTTAACTGCAGTTTCCAAGAAATAACTGTAGAAATTAGTATTGAGCTATTTACAAAAATATTTTTTTAAAAAAGAATTTCTTCAGGAACTTTAGCCCACCAAATTGTGAACAGGCAATTTTAACGTGTCACCATAGATGACTCCCACAATGTTTTTGCTGCTAAACATAGTGATCCTTGATTCCAATCCTTGAAACATCTAGCTTCAGTTGCATATAGTGAATCATCTTTGCTATACCTTTGCATATAAAGTAGGCTGTGAATGAGTAAAGATTACATTGAAAATAGTCCTTGACTGTGAGCCAAAGAGGATGTCCTCCCGCTTCCTGTACTTTCATCTCTAGCCGCGTTGTTATGTTACGAATGACAGGCCAGCTCGTTGCTAGGGGCCACGTGCACATGTGTGAAATAAGTTGAGTTTTTTAATAACGTAAGCGGTAAAAGTGATGTTGTTGTGAGTGTAAAACCTGCGAATAAAGTCGTCTTAAACGGACCACCCGAGTTTAATTGTCGTCCGGCAACGGCATTTGGTCCTTCGAGCCGGATATTGAGCGAAATCAAGCGAAAAATCGCCGAGTCAAGGTGTAAGTCAGCTGTGTACATGTAACTGCGTGTAATTTTATCATCGAGCCGTGCGGTTGAATATTGTGAAGAGTCATTGAAGTCGCCTCGAACAGAGGAGGAGACGAAACAACCCGACCGTTTACGCAAAGTGAGTCGACTACTTCAAGTAAACGTTCCGTTTTAAGAAAGAAATTGCAAGCCTAGAAGTTAGCCCTTGAACTAAAAATAGCCGAGCAAAAGTTCGCAAATGAGATCGAGTGTCTGCGAGCCGAACAACAGCAGTATGCAAAGCTTTTGGAACTTCAAAAGAAAGCCGAAGAATCAAGATTGGAATATGAGTTCGAAGATGCTATCGCCCAGGAAGAAGGTATGTCGAATAAAGGCGATATTGATGAAGAGTTGAATGAATTACCTTTAGACAGTGTGAATGATCGGGTCTCGCGCTTAGATCTGGAAATTACTGAAAACACTAGAAAAGGTTGTGGAGAAACAGGAAAACAACAAGTGATGGCATTGCGTGACTTAAGCTGTAACACAACATAGATGAAAGATTAGCGCTCTGATTTGGACTTCAAGACAAAGAGGCAGATCTCGAAATTCAAGGAGTAAATGTGCGGAAGGTGTTTACTTACAAGCACATCAAGAAATGCCATGTCGTACGAGTCGGAAGAGAGGAAGTCCAGT
Organism: Pocillopora verrucosa; assembly: GCF_036669915.1. Taxonomy (NCBI): domain Eukaryota; kingdom Metazoa; phylum Cnidaria; class Anthozoa; order Scleractinia; family Pocilloporidae; genus Pocillopora; species Pocillopora verrucosa. Next base: position 11,195,643 of record NC_089317.1, read on the forward strand.
ACTCCTTGCGAGATGTGAAAACAATTCCTAGCCTGAATGATCCGGATCAGAAGTTGAAGTGGTCAATAATCAAGCAAGAGCATCAGCACCTGAAGAACTTGGACTTACGTGACACCGACACAGGTCCAGTGCAACTCATAATTGGAACTAACAACTCTGACTTGATTTTACCAAAACAAATTTTGAAACCCTCTGGTCAACCGGAAGTTGACAGAGTACCTTATGCAGTTGAGACCCTACTTGGATGGGTTACCCTGTGAGCGAAGTGTAGCATCCCCATGTTCAACCGGAAGTTGACAGAGTACCTTATGCAGTTGAGACCCTACTTGGATGGGTTACCCGGTGGGCGAAGTGTAGCATCCCCCTGTTCGTCTCAGAAGAGTATACGATGCATTAGCAAAATTCATGGGACAAAGTTTGAACGATAAGATCAACACAGGATCAGATCTCTCTTCTTTGTTTGGAGTCTTCCTCAGGTTTTGCGAAGGAAGAATTGCAATGGCTGCTGAGGCTGCTGATGTGAAGGAAATGTACCATATGCTTCGCCTCCCTGACCATGACAAGCTGGCGATGAGATTCTTATGGAGGGACTCTCTGAGAGAAGAACTGAGTGTGTATCAGTTTGAGAGAACAGTGTTTGGAGAAGTGTCTGCACCATCCAGTGCAAACTATACTAGGAGGCGAGATGCTGATGAGAATGGGGAGGATTTACTTCTGGGTGTAAAAGCAGTCCACAAGCACTTTTACATGGATGATGGCCTACCATCAACGGATTCTCATGAGGAAGCTATTGAAATGCGGAAGCAGATGACTGAGTTGCTGCGCCATGGAGGTTTCCACCTACATGAGTGGCTGACAAATGACCCAGACGTCTTAGGGACCATCTCAGAGCAAGATAGATCTCCACGATTCCTCTAGCTGAGTGAAGACAAGTTGCCTACAGACAGAACTTTGGGCGTCATTTGGGATGCCCAGGAGGATATGCTCCGGTTTACCAGACTGAAGGGTGATCCGGGTATGACAAAGAGGAAGATCTTGAGCGAAGCATTCTCTGTTTAGGACCCACGAGGACTCCTCCTCCCATTCCCTATCAGAAGTAAGATCATCCTGCAGAGTCTTATCGTATGAAGTACGGGTGGGATGATGAGTTGAAAGAATCTGATCTTCGAGAGTGGCGTGAATGGCACAGGGAAGCAGAGAAACTCGATGAAGTGAGAATTCCAAGAACTCTACGTCAAGAACATAAACCTATCCAAGAAACAGCTTTTCATGTATTTTGTGACGCCAGCCAGGATGCCTATGGCGCGTGAGCGTACCTAAGACGTGCGTTTACAGAAGACACAGTAGAGTGTAGTCTTATTGCGGGAAAAGGCCGTGTTGCCCCTTAAAGTTGGTCTATCTGCCGGCTGAAGCTCATGGGAGCTCTAGTAGCTGTGCGATTAGCTTAAACACGAAGAAAGGACCACAAAGATAGAGAAGATAATCTTTCGGGGTGACTCCACCACAGTCTTACATTGGATCCGCCAGACAAGTTCCGCTTACAAAGCATTTGTTGGCAACCGGGTGTCTGAGATTCACACAATTATGAACAATCTAGAGGCCACACTGGGGGCGGGCATAGTGAGTTGGAAGTATGTGCCAACGGAGGCTAATCCTGCAGATGACATCACCCGTGGACTTAGTCCTACAGACCTTGGCAAAGGCTTTCGCTACAATAGTGGACCCAAGTTCCTGTATGAATCAGCAGAACTGTGACCGGAGAATAAAGTCAAAGCACCCAGCGAGAAAGATGAAGTGAGTGAAAAAAAGAAGGGAAGATGGGCTGGAGCATCTCAGGAAAATGAGGTCCTGCTAAGATGGAAGAAGTATTCATCACTGACCAAACTAAGAAGAGTTACAGGTTAAGTAATACGATTCGCAAACAATGCAAGAGTTAAGAAGGAAGTGCGTCTACTGGGAGCACCTACGTTGGGTGAACTGAGAGCCGCTCAGAATTATCAAGTGAAGAGGGCGAGTCATTCAGCGAAGAGATACAGTGTCTGGAGATGGGCCAGGAGATCCACAAGAAAGTAGAATTAAATCTCTTGATCCACAGATACAAGATGGATTCTTAGTTGTTGGTGGAAGACTGCAGAGAGCACAATGCCTACCATACAAGACACGACATCCCAAAATAGTTGACTAACGCCATGAGCTTGCACAGCTGATTGTGGAGGAAATACATCGTATCTACCACCACCCACAAACTGAGCACTTACACAATTAAATAAGGCAGGAGTATTGGATCATCCATGGTCGTCAGGTTGTGCGGAACGTGAAGGTCAAGTGTATTACTGTTTTCGCCAGACAGTAAAACCACAAGAGCAGCGAATGGGAAGTCTACCAGAGTGCAGACTCGATCGAGGAATGGTGTTCAGAAACGCTGGAGTGGACTTTTTTGGACCTATGTTACTTAAGGAAAGACGCAGTGAGATGAAAGTGTATGGCTGTTTTTTCACTTGCATGAGTACTAGAGCGTGCCACCTCGAGCTTGTGGATGATCTTTCAACAGATCATTTCATTTTCAATTGGCATAGAAGAGATTCATTGCCCGACGTAGACGACCGCAAAGCGTTCACAGTGATAATGGAACAAACTTTGTCGGTGCAAATAATGAGCTGCGGAAATGCATTAAACTATTGGATAAAGAAAGGATACAAAACTTCTGTGCACCTAAAGAAATTTAGTGGAAATTTCAGCCACCAAGTGCCCCGCACTTTGGAGGAGCGTGGGAGAGACTAGTACAGTGCACAAAGAAGACGCTGACGGCTATTCTAGCAGACAGGACGGTTTCCAAAGAAGTGCTGAGAACTGCGCTAGTCGAAGCAGAAGGGATACTAAACCGATTACTCATGTGTCCAATGATGTAGAGGACATTGAAGCGGTAACCCCAAATCATTTCTTGCTGTTGCGGGCGAGTTATGCAGATGCTGAAGTTAGTGATAGGGAGATCAACTCGACAAAGATGTGGCGACAGTTGCAAGCGCTAGCTAATTTCTTCTGGAGATGCTTTACCAAGGAATACCTTCCACGCCTGACAGAGAGGAAGAAGTGGAAAGAGAAGAGACAGAACCTCAAAGAAGGAGATGTTGTCCTAGTTGCTGAGCCAAATCAGCCGCAAGGTGTACGGCCGTTGGGAAGAATCGGGTCTACTCATCCTGAGCGGGATGGGTTAGTTCGAGCAGTTACAGTGCGTACTCAACACGGAGAGTTAAAGAGACCGATTGCTAAACTTTGTTTATTAGAGGAAGCGGAAGAGTAGAACTGATAATCGTCTCAAGAAACGTTGTGTCTCGACCAGGGGCGGGGATGTCCCTCCCACTTCCTGTACTTTCACCTCTGGTCGCGTTGCTATGTTACGAATGACAGGCCAGCTCGTTGCTAGGGGTTGCGTGCACGTGTGTGAAATAAGTTGAGTTTGTAATAACGTGAGCTGTAAAAGCGGTGTTGTTGCGAGTGTAAAACCTGCGAATAAAGTTGTCTAAAACGGACCAGCCGAGTTTAATTGTCGTCCGGCAGAGGAGGTTGGGTGTAAGAGCAAGAAATTGAGAGAAATGGCAAAAAAAATCTTGCTGAAATGGAGGAGGGCTTGTGCTTTAAGCAATCTTCCCTGGTTCCTTGCAACCAGCAACCTTCAAGAGGTGCTGCTGCAGCCAGTTAAAGCCACTCTAAACTTGAAATCAAAATTGCTGTCTATTGGAATCGAACCATGGTCTGTCATTTGAAACTGCGACATGTAGATAATGGTTTTGCAAGGAAACTATCGAGTAGAGAATCTCTTTGGACTCCCTTGGATGCTTTTGTGTATCTATTAGTATAAAGAACTATACCTTGACATATGGTCACCAAAAGTGTAATCTTGTGTCTGTGCAAAACTTTGGAGCAAAAGAAAACATACTAACACCGTACAATAGGTGCCAAAAGTAGGTGGATAACAGCCCTCCACTCCACATAATAAACAGAAATCTTGTGATTCATCTCTAATAAGTTGCTTGCAAGTCCCATCTTCTCCCAAAAACACCTATTTCCTGAAATTGGTCACCATTTTGTAACACCAAGCAACATTCAAATGGGGGAAGGTTATAGGAAAAATTCAAAAATTAGTAGAGCATGTTGAGACCTTTGCCACTCATTGCACAACGTAGTTTTTCTGTTCTGTGTTCCTTCTTTTAACATATTATTGGGGTATATTGAAAACTTAAAAGCCTTGAAATTAGACCTGAAGACTCTAACACACATCAGTGAAATTTTGATGAGAGAACTTGACAGAAAAACCTGGAAGCAAATGACAGTAATATCCAAAATTCCCTACATGGATTTGAAAATATACCGGTACCCCTCCTGTTTGAAATTTTGTGAAATTTTATAAGAGCAGTAGAATTTTATACCTGATTAACTTGCTTGAGGAGACATCTTCTTAAGTCAGTAATACTAGCTTTCCAATGATAATTGCACCCTGTGCTTGCTATGAGGGTAAATTAAGATCTTTCTGACAAACTTTAAAAATATTGAGTGTACAAGTCTGCAATTACACATGCAAGTTTCCCAGCATATAGTAATCAACAACTCTTTAGATTTGAATTTACCTCAAATCCTTTAAAAATTAATTGCTTGATTCCTCTTTAGGTTGACTATTTTTTCACAATGTAATCCATGTGAGGTTTATCAAATAAAATCACTCTTGAATGCAACCAAATGTAGCACTAACAGACAGCTCTATGTTAGGAGGTGGAAAATCTGATGGAAATAGTCAAGTTCATTCTTGCTGTGTGGTCACACCATCACTACAAGCAGTCCGAGTAGCAACCATTACTTGGTATAAGAATCCTTTACATTGTTGAAATCTGTCAAATTGTTCCTTCCCCTAGAAGAAGAGTAGCGATCACACATCAAGATCACATGTGCAATGTTGTGATCACAACCTTATCACAATTACATATGATAACTGAGGTAAGCAGAACGTGAAGGAAGTTTGGGTTATCTTTATCCATTAATGCTGTAAGTAATTTTTTCACTTATCTCAAGGAGCATCCCAATTTTGAGCCTTTTAATTTCTGCACTTTGGGAGTTTGATTCACATGGGACCTCAAATGGTATGTAAGACAAATACATGTGATTGCATAATTGTACTTAAAAGTTTGGTATACCATTAAAACAAACATTCTCTAACATCTAAAAACATTTGGTTTGTCTCTTAAAACTTTATCTGCACTTTAGGCCTTTGATTCTAAATGAACTAACCTGAAACTAAATGAATTTGTTACAAGGGATGTAGAAGTTTTTTTTTTCTGCTAAGAATTCAAATTTCCCAATTTCAAACTGCATTTAAACAAGACCCGGATAAAAGTATACTACAGTTAGGGTTCGCCTTTCTTATCGTCAGCAACACTCTCAAGCCTACCTATGACATGCACTTGAATTGCTCGTTTCCAAGTATCGCCTTTGCCATCACTTAACTCACAGCTAAATTCTCCATTAGACTTATCGTCAGCAATAGTGACGGGAGAGATTGACAGAGAAGCACTTTGTGGAGTCGCCCTTTCGTTGAATCGTTTCTGAAATTCATCTCTAACAGGAATTGCTGTTGAACCATCTGCTCTAATGCTGATTAGACCAACAGTGTTGAATCTTATGACAAAACCAAGACCAAGACCTACTGACACACTGAAGTTCCAGTTCATTGTGGCAGAAGATCCTTCATAAACCTGTTCAACGCCAGGGGGAAGCACTTCAGCTGTATTTGATGTTGTCCTCACAGGAGAAGGTTCATACCATGTGACACTTCCGCCAACTGAAGGAGAATATTTTAGATCGCACTTAAATTACAATTTATGCTTTCGATTTTATAAAAACAAGAAAAGCTTCCCTTTGATTTTGAATTAAAACATCGTATACATTCTAAAAGGCACCACAGTCTGCTATTGTCGATAAAAAAAATCATTTAAATACAGAACATCATAAGATGAAACTATCGAGTTCTGTTACGAAAGAAGGTAAACACTGAAAATTGCTGTACAAATCGAAAAACAAATTAATCCCAGATAAATACATTACCTGTTGGTTGGGGTATAAGAAAAATACATACAAAGATAAATTTGAAATGACAAATCATTTCAGAAACGTCTTTGTTTCCCAAAGATGAGTATGCCGAGCTTGGTGAAGACATCATCGCCAGAAATAGACGACCAAGACGGAACACATTCCTCAATCTCGTGCGCAGGGTCATTTTTGGCCCGTTGTCAGCGGTATGGTCGGCAAATGATAATCCTAGGTACGTCATGTATGGGTAATTGTTGTCTACTCAATAATTATTTTGTCCTACATACTTTACTATTAGTCATAGTTTGAAGCTACACTGGTTTGCAGATTTAATGAATGTAACCGAAGAAGTTACAATTCATAGACCCAACTTTTCGACACTCCTGTCTAGTGCCTTCATCAGGGGTGATCTAAACGCTGCAACAAGAGGTCCTTTTATATGATCACTAATTAGCGGCCTTTTTTCTGACGAGGTGTAAATAGGCGTCAGGAAGCAGACCGCCATCGTCACGATTTAAAGGAACGTGGGCGGAGTTAATGTGCCAAGCCTCCAAACAAAGGCGCTGGTGGTAACGCCGATTAGTAGTGATAATTTTAGAATTATCCCACCCAATTGTATGGTTGGTTAGGCAAGTATGCTCCGATAAAGCTGAATCTTCCTTTTTGCAAAGAAAGACCGCTTTTTGGTGCTCTTTTAACCATGTACCAAACTGGCGTTTGGTCTGTCCGATGTACTCGTTATCACAGTCATTGCAAGGAATAGAATAAATGGCGTCGGCTCGTTGTTCTTTCGTGACAGGATCCTTAGGTTTGGCGGAAATATGCCCCAAAGTCTGAAAAGGTTTTTGAGCAACTTTAACGTTGTGGCTATTCAAAATTCTCTTGATGGGTTCAGTAACACCCCTGTATGTAAGGAATAACAGCAAAACCAGTCGCTGGTTCCCTTTCATCAAGAGCGTTACTATTTGTAACTGGTTTTTGGCAGTTACGGAGAAAAGTTTTTGTATAGCCATTTGCCTTTAGGACATTGGAAACATATTTCCTCTCCTCAGCCTTCTGAGGAGAGGAAATTGTTGGGTCTATGAATTGTAACTTCTTCGGTTACATTCATTAAATCTGCAAACCAGTGTAGCTTCAAACTATGTCTGATTGTCCACCTGGTTGCCGTGTGAACTTTAATATATTTACTATTAGTAATGTCCATAATCACTCCCCATACATGACTTGCTTACGCAAATAATGACCTCTGGGGGCTGGACCTAAATCTTGCCGCCCGAGGAGCACTAGAGACGAGTTTCCGTGTCGGGTTATTATTGGAGCGTCAGCATTTGTAGCCCCCGTTGTAGTTATGTCCTCACACCTTATAACCAAGAGTATGCGGTTTTATTTCTTCCAATCCAAGTGCGTTGTGATTGTGTCTTCTGCGTGTCACTTCCTAACTAGGGTAGAGAAGAAATGCAAAAGTGTAAGAATATCGTAAAGATTTCCTTGCTCAAAGGTTTAGAATTTCACTGGCGATTGTTACGTGAAAATTTACTGATTTTTCCGTGTGTTGTTTGGAACATATTATTCGTAAACTTTTCACATTTAACCATTTCCAATTTATTCGAGTTCATTCAAGTTCTTTCATTCTAGTAATTCAAAAAATATATTAAAAAAAAAACCACAGTAGCTTTTGGAATAGATTTTGCTTGTTACTCGCTTCCATTATGCACCTGCACGTCGGTACTTTGGTTCATCATTACTAGTGAAATCTTAGGTAAATATAAGTGTTAATGGTCTTTCTGGAAAAATTGGTTCTTATGGTAGTTGGCAGCTGAGTTTATACTCATAATTTTAATTTCTTTTTATACGATAGTTTCCATACCAACCTTGCAAAGATAACAAGAAACTTTCAATTACTTTTCCACTTTTATTTCCTAAGCTGCTCTACTGTAATTAAGATGGGTTTATTTTCTCTATCAGAGCTGTGAATTCTCACCTAAGTTTCCTAATGGCCTCGAGTTTATTGCATCCGTCCTTTTAGTTTGAGATTATTTTCGTCGTAGAAACAGGTAGAATATTTGAGTAGCTTTCGTTTAACTTCAAAGAAACATTTTGCGCTTCTTCTGTTATACTGTTCAAATATGGTAGAGAAAACAATGGAACCTCATACCAGTTTATATTTAAGCAAGTACTTTGTAAAGCTTTTTCGATTACACACACGACGGCGTGCCGATTACATACACGACCGTCCGTCCGTATAAGCTCGCTCGAAGTAGACCTCCGTGTGCCAGGAAATCGTGACGAGTTTCCGTTCTCGCAAGCCGAGTCGTCTCTACCGAGTTAATTTCCCCCGTTTTGTACCTTTCCCGCGAAGTCAAATTTAGTGCGCGAAAACCTTATCGTCACAGTATCCTTAAAACCTTTTGGGACGCTTCGGATAGCGGTCACATGGCAACTGGTACATTCACCCAGAACTCTTTGCGTGAGAAAATCCTAGAACTCATAAATACAAGCAAAAGAGTCTGAAAAATTTAAACCTTGCATACATAATGTTGTGTTAAATATAGCTTTTTACATGTGCTTAACCCTAAGAATTATGGTAAAATGTACAGCCGCTATCTTTGTCTGTAAAGTACATTGAATTTATTGGCTGAACACTAGAAAAAATTTTAATATTGATACAAATTAAATAGGCTAAGGGTTTAGTATAGGTATTCTGTGGTTTAGTTTTAGCCTTAGTTTTAACTATTTTATTTTTAAAAACTCCACCAAAATCTTACTTTCACCAATCCGAAGCGGGGCGTTACGAAAGCTAAGACCTAAGACTTAAAACCTACGACCCCTCGAAAACTAAGACCCCTCGAAAACTAAGACCCCTCGAAAACTAAGACCCCTCGAAAGACTGGTTCAGGATTCACATTTTGAACTTGAAAAACACTCAAAAACTAAGACCCGTATTTGAATTCATCGCCAATTACAGTGCAATTAACTAACCCAACACTTGAATACAGTTCGAGCATATCAGAAATTATGGCTCGAACAGGTCCAGCGCAGGGCAGCACACTTCGTAACAAGAACTTACACGAAGGAGGAGGGATGCGTAACCAATGCTCTAAAGCAACTTAATTGGTCAACTCTCGAAAAAAGAAAACAAGTAGCTAGAATGACGCTGATGTACAAATGTGTTACCAACCAGACCACTATAGATATCCCCAGCTATGTACATCATCAGTCTTCCCTAAAAACCAGATCATCTCATCCACTGAAATTTATCCCACTTCAGCCATCCTTTGACATGTACAAATACAGCTTCTGATCGAGAACTATCATTGACTGGAATAGCCTGCCACCTGATTATTTGACATTGGATTCAGCTGCAAAATTTAAAGCCACCATCTCTGACTACATTTTTTTAGTGTGATGTTTACCTTTTTCGATTTATTTATTTATTTATTTATATTTTTTTATTTTCCTATTTTTATATTTCTTATTTGTAGTGCTTTAGTTATTAGTTAGGAGCTTGCGAATATGTCTGTTATAGATGTTGCAAGATGATATATGTAAATGTAAATCGAGCGCTGTTTAAATGGCCCCTGTGATTCTGTAGCTTGTATTGGCTTTGGGTCCACTCGGCGAATCCACTAATCACAGAAATGATCACAATAACAATAGCAACAAACACTTATCCCAAGAAAAACTGGGGAATTTCCAAAATGGAGGAATTTTAAACAAAAGGCATCGTCTCCACTGGAGATATTTGTTCCTGGTGTACTTGTTTTTCGGAAATTGAAATGGTTATTATTAATTAGTAACAGGACTTCTTGTCGTCCAATTCTGTCTGTAATCATACTCGTCATCCCGCTTCGCGCTCGTCCGATTTTGTTCAAGACTTGTATGATCATAGGCCGAATTGGACTCCATTCAGTCCCAGTACCATTATGAATCACAACATATCCAACGTCCCAAACATATCTTGGCGTCCCCTTTGTTTTATGTCATGAAAGTTGAGTGTTTACAGGAATAAATGCGGTCGCTAGGTCGCAAAACGACATTACCATCAATCTGCTTCACACTAATTTTACAGCATTTGGTTCAAAAGATAAATAATAATAATAAGCTTACCATCTTTCTTATTCTTTATAAAAGCTCTACCACACGGAGGAAGATGAACTGAGCTGTCCTTGAATTGGTGTCCTTTCAACACTTTATTGCTTGAAGAATACTACCGGAAGTCACGCACGAGAACCGCGATTGGAAAAAATGATTTTAAAAATTGCGTTTACAGTTTCCCGAAAGTTTAAAACAAGCAAAACTGAAAACTGTAAGTCAAAAGATTCAAATGCTGCTTTTTATCCTGGCTTTCAAAGCTGGGACACTTTAATGGCTGTTTTTGAGTATCTTTATCATTTCCTACTGGCGGTCAAAAACTGACAACATCACTGAGTCTGACATAGTTTGAAGCTACACTGGTTTGCAGATTTAATGAATGTAACCAAAGAAGTTACAATTCATAGACCCAACGTTTCGACACTCCTGTCTAGTGCCTTCATCAGGGGTGATCTAAACGCTGCAACAAGAGGTCCTTTTATATGATCACTAATTAGCGGCCTTTTTTCTGACGAGGTGTAAATAGGCGTCAGGAAGCAGACCGCCATCGTCACGATTTAAAGGAGCGTGGGCGGAGTTAATGTGCCAAGCCTCCAAACAAAGGCGCTGGTGGTAACGCCGATTAGTAGTGATAATTTTAGAATTATCCCACCCAATTGTATGGTTGGTTAGGCAAGTATGCTCCGATAAAGCTGAATTTTCCTTTTTGCAAAGAAAAACCGCTTTTTGGTGCTCTTTTAACCGTGTACCAAACTGGCGTTTGGTCTGTCCGATGTATTCGTTATCACAGTCATTGCAAGGAATAGAATAAATGGCGTCGGTTCGTTGTTCTTTCGTGACAGGATCCTTAGGTTTGGCGAAAATATGCCCCAAAGTCTGAAAAGGTTTTTGAGCAACTTTAACGTTGTGGCTATTCAAAATTCTCTTGATGGGTTCAGTAACACCCTGTATGTAAGGAATAACAGCAAAACCAGTCGCTGGTTCCCTTTCATCAAGAGCGTTACTATTTGTAACTGGTTTTTGGCAGTTACGGAGAAAAGTTTTTGTATAGCCATTTGCCTTTAGGACATTGGAAACATATTTCCTCTCCTCAGCCTTCGAATCGAGTGATGATGGTAGACAATCAGCCCTCCTAAGTAAAGTTTTGGCTACAGACTTTTTATGGCAAATAGGATGGTGAGAATCGAAAGCGAGGTATTTGTCGGTGTGGGTGGGTTTACGATAGACACTTGTCTCTAAATTACCCTGAACCCCTCTAGACACATTTAAATCAAGAAAGGGCAAATGTCTATCCTTTTCACGTTCAAGGGTGAATTGGATCGACGGCTCTACTGAATTCAAATGCGACAAGAGGCGCTCCGCTTCATTTCCGGATACTGCAGAAATAACATCATCGACATATCGTTTCCAGAAAAAGGGTTTAACCGGTGAAGTGGCTAAGGCCCTTTGTTCCACGTCTTCCATTACCATGTTAGCAATGACAGCAGAAACAGGCAATCACCGTTGCAAAGAGAACCATGTGCTTCCATCGAGTTTGAGATTTCGGCCTCCTTTACGGAGTGCTAAAGGATACAAGCTCATGGTCCGTACTGGTTTTTCTTTTCTCAAGCTACGAATAGATGAATGTCACAGTTCCATACTGCGGTTACGTACGTTATTCTCTCGTTCACTCAGTGAACTCTCTGCTTTGATTAACAACTCCGAAACTTCCTGGGTCGAGGAGTTTTGCAAATGGCTATACAAAAACTTTTCTCCGTAACTGCCAAAAACCAGTTACAAATAGTAACGCTCTTGATGAAAGGGAACCAGCGACTGGTTTTGCTGTTATTCCTTACATACAGGGTGTTACTGAACCCATCAAGAGAATTTTGAATAGCCACAACGTTAAAGTTGCTCAAAAACCTTTTCAGACTTTGGGGCATATTTTCGCCAAACCTAAGGATCCTGTCACGAAAGAACAACGAACCGACGCCATTTATTCTATTCCTTGCAATGACTGTGATAACGAATACATCGGACAGACCAAACGCCAGTTTGGTACACGGTTAAAAGAGCACCAAAAAGCGGTCTTTCTTTGCAAAAAGGAAAATTCAGCTTTATCGGAGCATACTTGCCTAACCAACCATACAATTGGGTGGGATAATTCTAAAATTATCACTACTAATCGGCGTTACCACCAGCGCCTTTGTTTGGAGGCTTGGCACATTAACTCCGCCCACGCTCCTTTAAATCGTGACGATGGCGGTCTGCTTCCTGACGCCTATTTACACCTCGTCAGAAAAAAGGCCGCTAATTAGTGATCATATAAAAGGACCTCTTGTTGCAGCGTTTAGATCACCCCTGATGAAGGCACTAGACAGGAGTGTCGAAACGTTGGGTCTATGAATTGTAACTTCTTTGGTTACATTCATTAAATCTGCAAACCAGTGTAGCTTCAAACTATGTCTGATTGTCCACCTGGTTGCCGAGTGAACTTTAATATATCACTGAGTCTGATTACAGTGAGGGCTGACTACTAACAAAAAAGGGGAGAGCTAGATCTTTAAGGCCTCTTGATGAATTTTTTTATGGTCATGTGTAGACTAAGGCAAGGATTCCCAGAGGACCATCTAGCTCAATTATTTAATGTAT
>NC_089317.1:11220943-11260943 GCF_036669915.1 Pocillopora verrucosa
ATTCTTGACAGGTGGAAGAGTATTTTGTTACTGTTTCTCCCTCTAAATAATTATTAACATTCGTCAACGAATATTAAGCTGGTGCCAGTTTGATTCTTTCATGGAAAGTAACTTCATTCATTTTATCCTTTTTTTCCAATGACAAAATAGAGAGTGCGATCTACATCTGCGACTTTCATCGTGAGCAGGCATGGGAAAGGTGGCTTTCAAAGTCCAGCAATGGCCTATTGAACGAAAAACAAAAAGTCCTTGCAAAGCTGCGAGCGATAGCTAAGGCCCGCACGGAAGAAGAGTATCGGCACAGATTGAGCGACCTCCAGGATAGCGAAGAATGGAGGACAAATACCAACTTAAGTAACTATATCACAAAGACATGGCTGCCTCAACATAAGGTATATGCATACTTACCATCATATTTTTTTGAATTTCTTGCTGGAAAAGCTAATTTTTAATTCTTTTATAGAAATGGGTATGGGCGTTCAGAAAAGACCGCTTTCTTAAAACTATCAACACCAACAATGGCGTTGAGAGGCAGAATAAGGCTTTCAAGTACGATTACCTAGCAGGAATCAAACAAAGAACCTTGAGTGGGATGCTCTCAGTGCTAATAGATGAGTTCCTTCCTGACAAGTATCTCAAGTAAGTAATTCCTGCTTTCCGTGTCCAGTCACATGCTGTCTATATTTGGAACATTTTGTGTTTATTTGTACACTTTGGTATAGAACGTCTCGGTTTCAGTGTGAAATGCCCGAAAATTTAGTAATGAATGAATAAATTAATGAATAGAAAGATGTTTTATTGTTTTAATAAATTTTAACGGACAGTTAAATAGTCTAATGAAAGAAAGGGAAAAGAAAGTTATTTTTCAATATGAGAGAGTGACTAAGTGGAAGGCGAGACAGTCTGTAAAGGCGTGATACAAATACCATTACCATGGAGTAAAAATGAACATTCTGATGGCCTTTTTGTGTCTCAGGTATGTGGAATTGAATACAAAACTTCAAGCAAGTTTTCGACGCTATAACTCTGCCATCCCTTCCTATTTAAGAGAACGACCGCACCACATCATAAAACATTCCATGGACAGGCTATCTCTTGCGGAGTCTATCCCAAGTAGCAATGTCACAGTTATTGACATGGAGAATGGCGAGTTTTTGGTGAAAAGCCAAAGTAGACTCGAAGAGAAGAAGATGTACAAAGTCATGTTTGGGACCAAGCAGCCAAGCTGTGAGTGCTTTGATTGGGAGAGGCAACGGCTGCCATGCAAACATTTTTTTGCCGTATTCCAGCACGTCCCGTCATGGTCGTTCGATAGACTTCCAAAAGAATATCGAGATTCCCCATTCTTCAGTGTCGATAGAGATGTGCTCTTAGCTGGTGAAAAGGAAGAAGGCGACGGTATTGCCGATGGGAAAGTAGTCGACTCACCTCCATGTGTGCATGACGAGGTTCACGATCTTCAGAAGCAATCGTCGCAGTTTGAAAATATACCTCAATCGACTTTACGACCCCGAACCCATGCTGCAAAATGTCGTGAACTATTGGGTCAGATAAAAAACCTGACCTACACTGCAGAGGCGTGGGAAGTTGGTGGGAGTTTACGGCAAGTTCAGGAAAAGCTTGAAGAGTGTCTCGACCTTCTGCAGAAAACAGCCGCCAAGGAGGAAGGTATCATTCTGGAAGCTCCTCTCCTGAAGTCTACTATGAAAAAGAATTCGCGCAGGATTAAAAAAAAGAAAGTAGACTATAAAAGGCTGCCAGTATCTCAGAAGAAAAATCTTTTCACTGGACGTGTAGGGGAAAGAGCAAACAACATGAAAAGGGGGTATAACGTCAGCTTAAACGATATAGAACGCCAGCCTGCCAAACAGCCGAAACTCTCACACATCAAGAATGCCAACTCAAGCGCCGAGGCTCAAGTAAACATAAACCGCAGTGTGAACGTGAATAACTCTAATGGTTCAAATTCAAACGCCAATCAAACTGTAAAGGCAAGCACCCCTTACACACCAAACACGACCACATGCATCACCAGCACCGCAAACGCAAACACCATCTCCTCCATTAACACAACCTCGAGCACAACCAGCACTGCAAACACATGCATCATCCTTACAGTAAACGCGACATCGAACACAAACCTGGCCCAGCAAAACAAAAAAGATGATGAAGTAGAATTTGTAAAGACCTCTCACAGAAGCGCCTCAAAGGCCGGTAAATTCCATCTCTCGGAACAGGACATTAGCACCATTTCAACTGGAGACTGGCTCACCGATCATATTGTAGGTGCAGCTCAGTCTGTTCTGAGGGAACAGTTCCCTCACGCAAGAGGATTGGAAAATACAACTTTGGGGCCTATTTTCAATTTTTCTGTTCAAAAAGGCCAATTTTCACAAATCCTGAATACTGGCAGCCATCATTGGGTATTGGTATCTACTGTAGGATGCTACACTCCTTCTGTAGTTTATCTGTACGACAGCCTGTTTTCGGGAAGAATTGCAGCCCTCGTGCAGAAACAGATTGCATCAATTATATACGAGGAAGGAACTAGTTTTAAGGTCATTGTACCAAATGTGCAACACCAGAACAATTCCGATGACTGTGGAGTTTATGCTATTGCTTTTCTGGTTTCGCTACTACATGGCCTCAATCCTTCTAATCTGACATTTGACAGGAAGCTGATAAGACAACATCTTTTAAAGAGCCTGGAGAGTGGATCATTCGACCCCTTTCCCCTCTCTAAAGTACCCGAGTGTCGAGACAGGAGGCCACTTTTTGTTCAAGAGGTCTCGGTTATGTGCGAGTGTAGAATGCCGAGGGAAGAGTCAGACTCGAAGTCTCCTTCTCGTTGTGTGAAATGTTGTAGCTGCAAGGATTTTTTTCACAGGAAATGTATTTCAACAATTATTTTGGAAGGTTCAAGTGCAAACTGGCGTTGTCCAAACTGCGAAAGAGCCCTTAAGCAGGAAGAGAAAAATAACCATTAATTTAACATGTAGTATTAAAAACTGATTCTCAGAACTTCCCATTAATTGTTTATTAAGATAATCGTCGAAGTGAAATATATATGTGTAGTAATTTTTTATCTATGTAGAAGTCAGCTGAAAGAATTTTTAAAATGTATTCATGAGAAACTGTTTCCTATAGATCTTTCCCTAAGTACGCTCTTGCGTTTAGAATTGAAAATCCTCATCTAAATATTGTAAAAAATATTATCGTAGAATATTTTCAATGATGATCATGGCACAACGCAGATAGAGAAAATGTAATAGGTGAGACAAGTCACGGATTATCCTTGTCGACAAAAGTAATATCGCCTGCTACATTATATTCAAACTTAATCTCCGTCCAATCGAGGTAATGTACAATTTTTTATCAATTACCATATTAGAAATAACAATATATCGCTTAAACTCTGAACGTAACTGCGTTAAATTTATTTCATCAGAAATCCAGAAGATTTCCGGTGTTTTAAAATCCTCCTTTTGACAGATTTCGTGAAGATGTCATTACGTTGTAGTTGTGATCGGCCATCCGTGAAAAGGAGGCGTCAAATGTATTTTGTGGAATCTGTCATATGGGTTAGCAACGGAAAAAAATGCAAATATCTTAACGCTAATACAAAGTCATGAGCGAAAACGAAGTAAGTGTTCCTTTCTACTCTATTTTGCGGCTCTAAAATGCGAAATAGGGCCTTCATGACAACATCGGGCGAGCTCGGATTTCGTCATCAGAAATCTACTCGAGATGACCTCTGGTGTTGTAACATCCTCCTTTTGACAGATTTCGTGGAGGTGTTACTATGTTGTAGTTGTAATCGGCCATCCGTGAAAAGGAGGCATCGCAAAAATTTATTGGAGTCTGTAATATAGGTAAGCAACGGAAAAAAATGCAAATATCTTACGCCTAATACGAAGTCATGAGCGAAAACGAAGCACGTGTTCGTTTCTACTTTGTTTTGCGGGTCTAATATGCTAAATAGGGCCTTCATCACGAAGACAACATCGGGCGAGCTCGGATTTCGTAATCGGAAATCTACCCGAGATGACCTCCTTCTGACGGATGTCGGAGTGTGCTTTCCCCAAAAATGACCCTGCGCACGAGATTGAGGAATGTGTTCCGTCTTGGTCGTCTATTTCTGGCGATGATGTCTTCATCAGGCTCGTCATACTCATCTTTGGGAAACAAAGACGTTTCTGAAATGATTCGTCATTTCAAATTTATTTGTGTGTGTATTTTCCTTATACCCCAACCAACAGGTAATGTATTTATCTAGGATTAATTTGTTTTTCGATTTGTACAGCAATTTTCAGTGTTTACCTTCTTTCGTAACAGAACTCGATAGTTTCATCTTACGATGCACTTTATTTAGATGATTTTTTTATATCGACAACAGCAGATTATGGTGCCTTTTAGAATGTATAAGGTGTTTTAATTCAAAATCAAAGGGAAGCTGTTCTTGTTTTTATAAAATCGAAAGCATAAATTGTAATTTAAGTGCGATCTAAAATATTCTCCTTCAGATGGCGGAAGTGTCACATGGTATGAACCTTCTCCTAAGAGGACAACTTCAAATACAGCTGAAGTGCTTCCCCCAGGCATTGTACAGGTTTATGAAGGATCTTCTGCCACACTGAACTGGAACTTCAATGTGTCAGTAGGTCTTGGTCTTGGTTTTGTCATAAAATTCAACACTGTTGGTGTAGTCAGCATTAGAGCAGATGGTTCAACAGCAATTCCTATTAGAGATGAATTTCAGAAACGATTCAACGTAAGGGCGACTCCACAAAGTGCTTCTCTGTCAATCTCTCCCGTCACTATTGCTGACGATAAGTCTAATGGAGAATTTAGCTGTGAATTAAGTGATGGCAAAGGCGATACTTGGAAACGAGCAATTCAGGTGCATGTCATAGGTAAGCATGAGAGTGTTGCTGACTATGAGAAAGGCGAACCCTAACTGTAGTATACTGTTATCTAGATCTTGTTTAAATGCAGTTTGAAATTGGAAAATTTTAATTCTTAGCAGAAAAAAACCTTCTACACCCCTTGTAACAAATTCATTTAGTTTCAGGTTAGTTCATTAAGAATCAAAGATCTAAATTGCAGATAAAGTTTTAAGAGACAAACCAAATGGTTTTTGGACGTAAGACAAGGTTTGTTTTTCATGATGTACCAAACTTTGAAGTACAACGATGCCATCACATGTATGTGCCTTACATACCATATGAAGTCCCATGTGAATCAAACACCTAAAGTGCAGAAAATAAAAGGCTCAAAATTGGGATGCTCCTTGAGATAAGTGAAAAAAAATAATTACAGCATTAATGGATAAAGATAACCCAAACTTCCTTCACACCCTTCTCTATCTCAGCAAGATTTGTTTGCCATTCCTCTTGGGACTTCTTTAATTTCTTGCTCTTACACCCAACCCCCTGGCTTGCAGTCAAGGACTATTTTCCATTTAATTTTCACCCATTCACAGGGTAATTTTATATGCAGAGGAATAGCAAAGATCACTATATGTAACTGAAACTTGGCAATGTTTTCCAGGATTGAAATCAAGAATTACTATGTTTAGCAGCCAAAAACATTGTGGGAGGCATTTATGGCAACATATTATAATTGGCTGTTCACAATTTGGTGGACTTAGGTCCCTGAAGAAATTTATTTTCAAATAAATGTTTTTGTAAATAGTTCCTGTGGGTCTCAATATTAATTTTTACAATTACTTCTTGGAAACTGCAATTAAAATAATAATGCAAAGTTTAGCTGAGAAAAGAATTCAGAAAAATTATTGGCCTTTTGAAGGTCCACCAAATTTGTTAAGGCAGACATATTTAAGTACTTATAATGGATAATAATATGGGGAGTGTTCTTGTATTATTTGCAAAATCAAAACACATGTGAATTTCAGTTGCAAAAATTTAAAAATCATGCATTATAACCTTTGTGTATTGCTTATACATCTACATGCCATTCAATTATCCTTTAAGTTTACTTGTGATTGTTGGATTGCTCTTAGTTCCAATAAATGGAGCTGGTATTACAGGTAATGCAACTGTTCTTGAAGGCAAAAACTTGGAGTTAATCTGTGAGGCATCAAGTCGAATAGAACCAAACATCACCTGGACCAAAAAGAAGCCTGGAAGCCAAGGAAATACTGGTGTGGTGCAAGAAGGAAAAGTGCTGACTATAACAAACATCAAAAGGGCTGATGCAGGAACATTTACCTGTACAGCATACAATGGCTTTGGTCAACCAGAGAACCAAACAGTTTACGTGGATGTTACTTGTGAGTATACATTGACTAAAACATTGACTTATGTTAAACAGAGATGCACTTTCCATATATTAATTTGATGTTTGGTTAAATACATCCACACAGGGCTCCAAGCTCAATATTTCAAAAAAATCACTTTTTGGCGACCTTCAATCTTAAAATGGTTGCTATAAAACAAACAGCTACAAAAACTCACATTGACGGGAGGATATTCCATGCTGCACTACATGAGTTATTTACCAGTAATTTATTTGACATGTTTCTATGAATGGCAAGAGGATCACCCACTTAGCATCCAGACAATAGCAATTTCATTGAAACCACAAAACACAAATTAGGCATTACAATTTCACATCAATTTTTAAGTGTGTCATTTAGAAGTGGGTGTTACTGCTGGATTTTGTGCATAGAAAAAAAGATTTATTCCTTTGGGTATCAACTTCAGGGGCCACATTTTGCAAATACCGTCTGGTAGGGTAGGACCCCTAAGCTATTGAAGATAAGTTACTCAGATGTATCTTTGTGTAGTTGCTGTTTTTTAATCTGATTTTTTATTTTCCAATTTGATGTACAGATCCAGTCACGATTGTTAAATTTGAAACTGAGTATATTGTTGATGTACAAGATAATGTAACTCTTAACTGTGAAGCAGAGGGGAACCCTCCACCTACTTACACTTGGACTCCATGCAAGGACCCAAAAGTTTGTAACACAAATACTCTTAACATTTCACGAGTCCTTAATGATGCCAGCTATACCTGCAGAGTGGCCAATCTGTATAGAGATGATTCAAAAACTGCCAATGTTTGTAAGTCACATGTACATTGCAGTCATGCATATAACAGCTGTATCTTCATACATGTACCAATATGACATTTTGATTGGGTTCTCAGAGTTGTACCAGGGGTTAACCTGTCAGGTTATAAAGCCCCAATAGTACCTTTACTTTGTCTTGCTGGATAACTCTCTCTCATTTTCTTTAAATAATTACAATGTACAGGCACAATATTGATTATTTTATTACATGTAAAATGCAAAGAAAGTGGTGCAGCAATCTAAACCTCAGGTGGCTTATACAGGGTGACAATCAAAAATAGGAGGGGGGAACTATATCTAGGGCTTCTGACAAGGAACAGGAGAAATTGTAATTGTGAAGAATTTTTGGGGGGAAAATTGAGATTAGGTTTTAGTTCTTTCATCTGTTAGTTATTGTAAGCTGAAGTGCCTAGGACCTAGGTATTTTACAGTGAACATCATTTTTATAATGTTTAAATTAAAGCAAGAGAAGCCAAATGACACTTTGCTGCCTCTCTATATTTTCCTCAATGCCATGCACTTGAATTTTAAAGCAAAAGGTCAGTGTGATATGAGCAACTGACTTTTCCCCTAAAATTAATTTGTTTTGCTTCAGTAAAAGAACATTTTCAAAATTTTTGCCAGACTGTTTCTCTAGTTCATGCTTAGAAAAAAAAGGACAACAACACAATTTGTCATTTGACAAGCAATCAACACAATCCATCAATAAGAAAAAATGATGATAAGTTGACCAGTGCCAAGGATCATATAAGCTATTGTAGAAACCCCAGTTGCTCTTGTTACAAGCCACTTACTGAAAGCAACGGACATCTCAATTGTCTCTGAGGTTAAATAACCCTTTTAAATGGTTCTAAATTTTTTATAAAACCTTGGTTTTCAAACGGAATACCTGTAGCAATAAAGATATTGAGTCAATTTTTAGTAATGATTTTTCTCCTACTTGACAGACATTGGAGGAAAAGTGATTTACATAACTATTGTCATCACAAGTGAAATCTCTGGAGATGAAAAATACAACCAATCCTCATTACTGGAGAAATTAAAAAAGCCGGTAACTTAATGTACATATAACTTACTAGATATTGTTGTCAAAGCTATTAATTAAACATATACTAGTTTACATGGAGGGATTTTTTTTTCTCACAAATAAATTGTGTGCCTGTGTTGAACTTCACTTGATCTGTTAAATTGTTGATTATGGTTGTCACTGTGTGCTGGTAACTCTGGGTCAGAGACTGATGTGCTAGCTGTATAATGATCAAAAGGAAATTTGGCTGGAATAATGTATGGAGAATATTTCATTTAATTCTACATTGTTTCTTGAATTCCTTGATTGCACAGTCTGTCATAGTTCTGTCAAATCTTGAACTTGAAAAGCTTGTCACAACCCTCTTATTATTCAGTGTTTGCTCATGGTCTGTATTTAGGGCAATAAGAGGCCTGTTGCTTTTTTTCCAAATTAAAATAAGAGACAAGTGATAAAAAGAAGACCATTCATTGAAGTAGCACTTTAAAGAAACAACTGATTAATACTCAGAGACTGATTCTCAGCTGATTCTCGGCAAAAAGCTATGTTCAAATTAATACATAATATTTGGTGTCGTCATCATTTGTTTTTATGTGTGATACATGTACACTAACATTTAAAGACAAATGATTGAATTGCTTACTTCCAGCTTAGGGAGGCTTTTGCTGATAAACTTGGTTATGAAGGAGTGCAGTTGATAGGTGTGAGGTATGTGAATTAATGGGATTTAGATAATTGCCAGTTGCTTTTGCTTTATTTAAATTTAGAAATTTTATTATTTGCTCTTCTGTTATCTGTTTTCCATTTCTTGTCACTCTAATCCTCAGTTTATGTCTGTTCCAAGGTTTAGAAGTGTCAATGTTGACCTTGCACTAAAATTCAACTCCACTACAAAGGAAAAAGATGTTCTCATAATACTTAATAATGTTGCAAAAGATGGAAAGCTGGGAGAGTTTAGTGTGGGTGCCATTAAAGGGACGAGGCCTGATGTGGAACCAACAAGTAAAGGAACCCCAACACCAACTGATGATCCCTCAGGAGGTAAGTCTTCATAACACTTCCTATGAAATTTTTGCAAGCTGATAAATGAATGCCCTTGCTGTGTGCTTGATTGGAAGCATATTTTTGGGTGTGAGAAACATGTTTTCAAAAGTTACAATAGTTTATGCAGAACTTTTACTGTGGCAGGTTTTTACAGAGATCTGAAAGCTTGCTGTGTAATTATGATAACAATGACAACAGCAGCTATAATAATAAACTTTGCTTTACTAGGGTAAATGAGATTTACAGAAAGCAATTTTCAACAAGTCACTAAAATGAAAACAAATTAGAATTAAAAGTTGTCAAAGAATATTATCATAAAAACCCTAACTGGCATAGCATAGCATAAAGTGGTTATTGTATAATGTGCATAATTATGGGGAAAGGGGCAATTGTAAACACCAGTGGTAACCCTTTTTTAAATAATAAGCTACAATTACTGGTTACAATTACACTGGAAGCTCATGTATGGATTCAGTTGTCTCAAAATCCAAAACTCGATTTACTCTTATGACCCCATTGCTGCCATTTCATTGCCAACTTCTGCTTCATTTGCGTAAATTTTCTATCTCACTAACATCGCTAAAATAGCTTTAGAGCTAACAACCAGTTTATTTGAACTACTAAATCAAGTAACACGTGTAGATCATTTACATAATGGGATATTTAGAACAGATATGAACAGCCTCCAAAAGAAGAATTACATAGTAACATAATTCATAAGTTCGTGAACAATGTCAGCCATCCAGGCAAAGTTTTGGATTACGATTGCTCCATTCTGCTTCTTGTAGCTTGTAAGGAATATGGTTCACTAATTAGGTGTGGTACTTTTCTTGAAACATGGAGATGAAGATAAATAAGTAGGATTTATATGGAAAGTATTTCACATGTTAATCTCGTTTTTGAATCTAGACCAAATTCTATCAATTTTTATAACATCTCTGTATGTTCAAAATATATTCTGCACAAGATATCCACAAGCTCACCATAGAATCACTTTGATTTAATTTCGTGACCACCTTTGGCTTTAAGTTTCACTGTGCTTATACTCTTAAATCATCTACTCTAAACTTATTTAAAATGTCTAAAGCAAAAGAAACAACATAATCGTATTTGAAATGATAACTTTTCACGCGAGAAAAATCTATCCGCAAATTTGTAGAGTTGGGCACCCCAACTGTTAGTTCTTAGAACAGGTATTAATGACCTGCATTTTCAAAAATATCAACGAAAGATGTTTCGTTTTGTCTTGCCTTGAATAGCTTGCTAATGCGTTGGCCAAGGCAGTGACTCGTATTGGTTTATGTGGAAGGGTTATAGGAAGACAAACTGTGGCTTTGTACGAAAGAGATGGTTGAAACGGCTAACAAGAGTTTGAAGCAGCACCTTTTTTAATCTTGAATACGAATTTATCCCTCTATTTGATTCCTGAGCCAAAATTATATCTGCATTATGACAATTATAACAGAGAAGGTCACTTTGCTCTTTTTCTACCCGAACGTTACAGTTTTCGGTGCTGAAAAATTTTTTGCATATTTTTTTACAAGGAATAAGACATATGACTTTGCAGAAACTATAACGTATATTGTGACTCAAAACTATTGGGAGAGAGAGCGAATACAGCTCGTGAGCTGTCTGTGTTATTGCTCCATAGCTACACTCACGAACCGTTAATATCTTTACAACAGTGAGAGGATAGCTGTTCAGTAAGATCACTTCCACACTTAGTTTTCCATGCTTTCTTATTTTTATTTGTCTGTTTCACCATGTAGGTGTATGTGTATATTCAGTCGTGTTTTTCTTTTAATTACTTTTGAATGCGACTGAACAGTTTGTTTAACGGTAACATTTTGAAAACCTTATCATAGCATTCAGGTGACAGTCATTAGACCCTGTGTGAAACCAGGTTATGCCTCAGTGGGACTTCCAGAACTATGAACCAATTTCTTAAGGAAATATTTACACAGTTCACTCATGATTTCATTGAAATATCACCTGTCCAAACATAGTGATAGAAAGCGTAGCTTCTAGATTGCTAATTACACTTAGCTGTACTTATCTTGAATCATTGACGGTTTGTGTCTCGTAGGGTTCGCCTGGTGGATCATTTTGATCATTGTGTTAGCGGTAGTAATCGTTCTGGTTTTAGTGGTCATACTTGTTAAAAAGAAAGGCTCATGCTGTCTTCCCGTGAACAATGGAAAGCGTCCAAGGGGTGAGTATTTTCCATTTTAATCTATCTTTTGATTGTAGACCAATTTTAATCGATTTTGTAGTTAGGGTGTCGGGGATAATGAAATGTTTGTTTGGCATATTCTAAAATTATTTTATCAATGAACATAATTTTCTTTGAAATTATGGACCATGAAGCATTCGTATACACTGTACATCCCAACTTGTCAGAGATGTGGTCATGTAGAGACTGAAGTCTGTTGACACGAAACTTATTTCTTCTGGGATCATTACATTACCGAGTTTAAAATTTATCATCTTTCTTACGATGGTAACTTACTTGACGCTTTCAAAATCGCCGACTGTAGTAGTCTGCGGGACGTGTATGAACATATGAACCTTGTGATGGCTTTGTTCACCGTCTCAGGGTCGGTACCTCATATGTTTTCACTGTTGTCTTCCTTTTTGTTTAATTTGTTATAAATAGGCAGTTGTTATTTTTGAAACTGCAAATTGCACACGCCCTACAGGCTCCCGACATTTTGTCATTCTGAAAAATATGCATATGTTTTTCATGGTGACCAAAGGCTAGGAAATGGTCAGGGAAAAACTTTCAAGGAAGTGGAGGAAAGTCAGGAAAATTTATTTTGTCAGAGAAATTGTACGTCTTTAAGAGATGTCATGGAAAAGTGAAATCCCAAGTGAAAGAAACTCATTCAGCTTGTCTTGGCCTCTTCTGTATGAAAGATGACAACGCCTAACATTTTGCGACGTCAATGTTACTTGTGAATATTGTTCAGTATATTTGATTGACGCTAATAAACATACTGTTTCCCTTGTAATGCAAGCTCGAGTGGTGTAGGAATGAAATTGTTCACCTACCTCTTTCTATTTTCACAATTTTCTAACATTCAAACCGTATTTGGTACAATTCATCCAACATGAAACATTTTGGTTTGGAAGGATATTTTTTATTCATTGCACGACAACTGGCTGATATTGGGTTTCCAAGAAAATCAATGCCTTTTTTCGGAATTACCAACTCATATACACTGCATGTGATTTGCTGAAAACAAAGAAAATAAATTCGTGGGGAGGTTGGAGGCCATTCTTAGGACCTATATTTTATAAGAACTGTTAGTTCAGTTGGTCGGAAATTTCATATTTGTCAGGGAAAAGTCAGAGATTTTCAAACACGTCTAACTGTATGTCGCTTCTTTTTTTTTTTTTTTTTTTTTTTTTTTTTTTTTTTTTACACGCTACTGTGAGAAGTCCACTCCGATGAAGGACGAGGCATAGCGACGTAAGTGTTATTTAATGGCTGTTTTTTTTCTGTTACCTAGGAGTCGTTTGTTTTTGTTTGTTGACACTTCCACTGGTTGTTTGATTGTTTCGCTTTACGTATATTTATTCAGCTTTGTTTTAAATTTCTTTAAATGTGAATAAACATTTTGTTTAACCGTTTCCTTTTAAAAACCTTATATCAGAGGTAAGATAGCAGAGGGTTTCAATTTAAAGAAAAGTCACTGTACATTGTAGGGAAGCGGACAACCAGTATGCAGCTGCGGGTCCTAATGTCAACTATCGAGCCTCCAATCCATCGTCTGAGCCTTCAGTGACTTATGAAGTTGCTATTAAGAGTTCTGAGGGAAGAAGAGGGAATAAAGCAGGTGCACCGAGAGAGCAACTTCCAGAATATGCAGTGGTCGATAAAACCAAGAAGAAAAAGAAGGTAAGGTTCCGCAATGAAGGAGCTCTAGTAAACGAATCTTACCTTTTGATTGTGAACAGATCCCAGTAAAGTTTGTTTCATAACCGAATAATCAAACACATGTGTCACTTTTCTCTGTACCATAATTTATACTTACTCAAGACTTCATTCCGTTGGTAAAGAAGTTAAGATGCAAAAGTCGATACTTCATAGATTGTAAGGAGTGGTGCGGACTTCTTTTAGAGCGCGTCTGTACAAGAGAAAGGAAGCACTATAAAAGCCATTTACTGATAAAAGGAACGATAAGGAAATTTAAACGTTTAAATTTTGCAATTGTTTAAGTCAGTTACCATGGAAAACCAAGGCGTGGTGCCATTGTTGTGGTTAAAAGTTCATGCTTGACAACGGGCGTCGATGTTTGATATCAGTTAGACAGCATTCGTTACCATGCCTACTCCAAATCATTTTCCGCCCACAATGATACACACCTATTCGTAGTCCTCTGCTTGTTCGCGTACGTGAACCCACCGACCGAAAAAGCGAGTCTCCTCCTTTTGGACTCTTGCATCATTCCAAAAGTAAATTTATTTTTGATGAACCGTTGTTAGAAGAATACCTACGATTGTCTGTTTCGTTCAATTACAACCTGTTTTTCTTTGTATCGCGGACAGACACCTAAACCCGGCGAGCTTCAGTATGCCGAGCTTGGTGAAATTACTGGTCGTGGACAGAAGGGAACAATGCCACGTGTTAGTGGTACGGATACTGTGTATGCGGACATTAAATCGTAGAGGATGTGTGCAGCTACTGTACAGCTCAGAGATACTTGGCCCTAAATACGCGTTGAAAAAGCGCGCACACGCGTGTAGTTTTTTCAAACGCACTCAAAAAACGCGCGCGAAATAAGCTCTAAGTATGTAGGAAGCAGTCTTTTGTGTTACCCTTTGTTTAATTTTATATTACTGAAAACATTGCGTTTTAGCTTGTATTTAGCATTTTAGCACAGATTCCAGCGCTATTTCACGGGTGATCTTTCTTTCACATTTTAAGAATTTTCATTATTAACTGGGTCCAATTCAAAGGGTTGCGAATTGCACTAGTGACTGACATTTTGTAACAATGACTTTGCTTAAGAATTCGACTTTGCTAAACAATTACTTTGCTTAAGACATCCAGAATTTTTCTAGTGTCCATGCTGATGGCAGTGACACAACCATTTAAAAAGGAAAAACCTCTTCTTTGCCAGGTGCCATCACAAGATACACCACACTTTACTAATCCATCTTGAAATGCTGGTTGTAAGCAGTGGATTTTTTTCTGCGGCACTGGTCATTGTTTCCATCTCAACTGCTTTTGCTGTCTTGAGCAACGCCTTGACAATTCACGCACCATTCAAAGGTACAAAAAGGGTAAAACAAAAGACTGCTTCATACATACTAATGAGCTTCTTTCGTGCGCGTTTTTTGAGTGCGTTTGAAAAAATTGCGCGCGTGTTCGCGCTTCTTTTAACGCGCTTTTCGTGAGCATTCAGGGCTAAGTACCTATGAGCTGTACTGCTAATATGATATTGTTCTCTATGTGCCTGTTCCTTCAGATGCTATCAAAACTGCTGAAGTATTCTGCTATATGGAAAAACATAATGGATAGATTTAAATTTGTTGTCAAAAATGTGAGAGGATTCAAATCCTGTGGCGTCTTATCGCCGGTCGGATGTACCACCATAAAGCTACAGAAAAGTCGTAGTTCACATCATCTTATTCAGGAGAATTTTGATTCAGTTCATTTTCGACGACCTAATTTTCGCCTTCGCTATTTACAAAACTAGTTTGTTCAATATATTAACGTGAGCATATTCCATGTAACAACGTATGAAAAATAACCATTCGATACCACGTCCTTTTCGTAAAAGAAAGAAAGAAATCCCGGAAGCAATTTAAAGTCTTTTTTTTTTTTTTGTCGAGTATCTGTGTTCATTCCTCAAACTTAGAAAACATTGAACACCTTCGATTCTTCGGGAATGTTTACAATTTTAGTGCTTAGGAGATCGAGAACCGCTAGAATACAATAGAACCACAAACTCAGCTATGTTGCTCTCAGCTTGGTAATGTTTTCCCATTGACGGCACAATAACATTTTTTCTTGAAGAGCATTGTTTTCTAAGCTTGACAGTAAATCAGTTTTTTCTTAATTTGGGAAAGTGGAATGTACTTCAGCAGTTTTGTATGCACAGCTGGTTGAACTTGTTCAGCGAGCTTTCAATTTTTCCTTTAATTAGCTCTTTAGCGTATAAAAATTTAGAATAGATAATCTAGCGGAACCGCTGCAACTTAAAAGTATATTTTCCTAATAATCACAAAATGGTGCTACCTAGTGGCTAAGCCATTGATTTTCACATTATTTTAAACATCCCACAATTTATCCAATAATTTGTTGGGTGAGTAAATTTTCAAACAAGTAAATTTTATAAAATACCGCAGTTTAGTGAGATGTGCAAGGATGTGTGACGAGTCGAATGTGATGACCCTCTTTCCATGTCTTTCTTTCTTGGTGAAATTGGAGCAGATCATAAATATAAACGAGCGCCTCTAATGTGAAGGTTATTTCCTTTAATTAGGAAATTTGTGAAAAGACCATTTCAGTGAAAGATCTGGGAAGTTTTGTGTGGGTTTGTCCTTTGAGGCACTTTTTTTTATGTTTCCCCGTTCAAATAATCTCTTGAGATTTCAGCGCTATTTTTAGTCAAGGGTAGAATCATTACTTGTTGATTTTTTTTTTATGAGGATGTTTGGAGTATAATATCATTATATAGTATCGCGTAAGAGCATAATACTTTTGGGAATTTTGCATTTGGAATATTTTTCTTTGTGATTGTGATTTGTCTTTCCATTTTTCTTGATTAATCGTAATGTGAATTTTCCTCGATAAATTAAGCGTAATTTCTCTGATTTTTTTTATTATAATTGTATAGTATGGGTGTATCTTCTTTCTCAAATGTTTAAATGGTAGAAGAACTGAAAAAATCTTTAAATTAAAGAAGGAATTAATTTATATGCTTAGACCTTTCTTTTTTGTAGTGTTGAATTATTCGATTGGTAGTTTTTTTCCACTCTTAACAGTTCTAAGTATATGCTGTGTTTAATGGTGCAAATATAACCAAAATAATGAGTATAACTAGTGATACACAGCAGATGATTGTAGTCAAATCATGTGATTGAAAATTTGAATCAGTTCCTAGTTTTAGAACACGTTTGTAGGTGCTTGCACGGCACATTGAACATATGAGAGATCTTTTCTCGATTTATTGCATTCAATTACTGTAGAAGTGTTTTTGATCATAGCAAATCATTTTAACGAGTTCTTGTTACGAAGGATTATTATGATAAAAAAAAATGTTAAGTCATTGTATTCTATGAAGTTGTAGCTAATTTTAAGGTAATAATTTTTTTATATTCATGAAAAGTTTAGATTTCAGTAGATTTACTGCTATATTGTAGCCACGTCAGTAAGTTTTTATCAAACTGCATGGCATTGTACCAGCCAAGCAGTGCCTATCGAGTGTTACCTGGAGTAAGAACATCGCGCAGCCTGCCTATTGTTTTCGAGAAATTTACTTCCAGATTATAGATCTGTGGTAATTTTGGCGAAACTTGACCTGGAGAGAGCTCTTATCGTTCAAAGATTACGTGCGTTTCCCTTCCCGATCCTTTGAAATATACAATTCGGATTAAATTAAAATCCAAACCGGTGATCACCTGTTGTTCAGAGGGAGGTTCTTACTCAGGAATTACGAGATATGGTAGCCTATTAGCTGCTTCACTTTGTTCAGATATACTGGAAACCGTTTTTATTAATAACCTTATCAACATTAACTAACTACAGGCATAATAATTGCATTTATATTTACTGCAAACAGTTCTAATCAGTGCGAGGCAGTTGCCCTTAACTTCCTATTTTGCTGTCCATCTATGGAGAGGCGAGGTCGTTCCATTTGTAATAGTGACGCGACTCTCTCTGCAACGTCCTTTAGAAATGGGTATTTGTCACGCTGATACTGAAGTGCTATCAATTATTACTTCTATATTGTGTAGAATTTATGCTTAATAAATGCTGATAAAATCAATTCGGATGATTTTGTTTGGTGTTTTAAATAATCATTTGAAAGCGAAGGATACAGGTGCGCCGTGAAAAATTGCAACTTCGAAAGTTGTTTACAAATTTTCTTTACAAGAGAGGTGCTTAAATAAGGAGTCGACCAACATGTTAAGTTACAGCAAACAGAAAGCGGGAGAATCATAGGTAAATTGAGACTACAAAGGAAAGTCTCCACGACGAAATCGTCGACGTTTGCGTTGAGCTGCTTGTCGTAAATTTTCACGTCGATGAATTTCTGCAAAGGAAGCAACAATTTTCTTTAGAGGATGATGACAATGGATGATATCAAATTTATTACAGAGGGGAAAACATTTGTTTGTGAGTAACAAAAGAAGGTCTTAAAATAACTTCTCAGAAAACAAGTGGTCATTTTGTTTTCAACCTTTTGTTGCCACAAATTGATTAACCTTTACACCCTGAGATAATTTTGCATCTTCTCTATTCTGTTCTCAATAAATTTCCAATTGCACTTGAAGGAGAATTTGTACAACAATCAATGGGCTTTTAAGTTAGTTATCATTTCCTTTGTTCTCATGACCTTAGTGTTTCATTCAGGGGTTATACTGTGGGGAGAATTTAGTTGTTAGTCACTCCCAGGGGTTGAAGGGTTAAAGGATGCAAAAGTATAGCATCAATATAATAGTTTTAAACAATTTACTAATTTTTGCATAAAAAGTGAAGTGAGCTGCAGGGAACACCATGATCTGGGGAAAATAGAGCAGCCTGCTTTACAGAGGAAGAATATAGAAAAACTCCATTTCAGGTAATAAGGGTGAAGATGCATGAAGGAAACTCAAAATTGGTTAGCTTTTGGAGCAAGCTAAGAAATGTTGGACAAGTCAGAATAGCAAAGTGACGCATTGAACTATCCAGCATGTTTGTCTCTTGCAAGACGGGGGTTTTAATCTTCTTGTGTTTCCTTTGAATCATTATTCACCTTAATCAAGTCCATGCTATTAGCCTTTATCCTTGAAACACACACACTTTCACACTTTTCACACTTTTATTTTTCATTTTCTTACATATTACAAGATATTCCTTTGACCCGTGGATAGCAAATGATAATTGAGGCAGGTCAAATTTGTTTATTTATTTATTTATTTATTCTTACTGATTTAATTTAATTACACTGGAAATAAAACAGAAATGAAGAAATATAACAAAGTGTAAATAAATCCCCACCTTATGTAAGGTTTCCTTATCTTTCATAAGTCAGTGGATGTAGTCTTGCATCCAGGTCATATTTCCAGCATCTCATCATGATCTGGTACTTGGTGTTTGTGAAATGGAATATGCTTCTTAACCATTAAAATATTCAAATTAAATCAGGAAATTAACAATTAGGACATCAATCATGTGTGGCCCAACATAAGCTATCTTGGAAGGAGCTAAAAACGAATGATGAATGGAAAATGTTTGCCATGATATATTTGGCATCAGTTTTTTAGTGAAGTCTTCAGGACAAACAAGAGGGTACACCAACTTGCAACTTATCATCCACAGGTTGTGATTTAGGCATTCTTTATCCTTGCTGAAGTTAGTTGGCAATTTTCCTGCCATCTATTTGTGGAAAGGGTGAACCACCTAAAGATAAACAAGAAATTTGTAAAGCCACTGGTAAATAAAACTAAATTATATATTTCATATTGATCTCATTTTGCCTCAGTGACCAAAGGAGCATATTCATGATAAATAATGTATATGATGTGTGACATGTTTAATATCACTTTGCAACAAATTATTTTTGAAAATTAATTCAAGGCTTGAACCTGCCATTTAAAATGAATACTCCCACATACTCTGAAATAATGTTTGGCGAGGCACTTACCTATGGTTATAAAAATCTTAATAAAGTAATTCTAAGTACCAGTAAGTAGTTTTAACTACCTACTTAGAATTACTTTATTAAGATTTTTATAACCATAGGTTACTAACAAATTCATTTACACAATTAAAGTGGAAATTTAACATATCAATTTATCCTCACAGAAGGTCCACATTTAAATCAAGAAGGTGAGTGCTAGTTTTACAACAGAATGTTAGATAACTTAAACCACAACAGTGAAACTAGATTAAGATTTAAATGTTCATAAAATGACATATGCATAATAAATAATACACAATTCAAATAATATATTCTGCAACCACATGACAGAAGGATGATTTATATGATCAATTTAGACAAAACATTTTTCACAACATATCTGTTCCTTGATGTTTAAATAAAATGCCTTTTTTCGCTTTTACAATTTCATAAGGTTACTGTTTATAATACAGATGGTGAAGATCTACCCAAAGGACCACCTCCTTCAAGTGGAGTAAGTGTAGAATGGAAAATAACATATTCCTTTTCTTCCATAATGCTATTATTCCTCAAAATGTCATGCATCTGTATGCAATTTATCTATCCTCTCTTTAAGAAGTTGGAAAAGTGACATCACAGCCTCTTTAAAACACAAATCTACTGTAAACCTCTGCGCAATGAAGTTGTATTAGCTCACTGTTTACTTTTACCATGAAATAAATAAAATACCTTTTTATCAAATTGACAATTACATAAGTTAACTGTTCATACAACAGATGATGAAGATCTACCTGAAGGGCCACCCCCTGCAGGCAGTGATTTGGGTTAGTGTCAACTGTAAAGTAATATTTTCTTTTCTCCTATAATTCTATGATTGAACCACAAAATGTCATGCACCTGTAAACAGTAAATAGTCTTTCCCCTCTGTAGAAGTTAGAAAAAGTGACACTATAGCCTCCCTGAAATACAACTTTCCGAGTAACGTTCAAGCAATAGGAAAGTGTGCACAAATGAGTTTTATTGCTTCGAAAAAAATCTCTATTTGTATTAAAAAAAATTTCATTTCTTAACAATTCTAAAATAGAAGATAAAGATAATTTCTCAAAGATTTAAAGGTGAGAAGGAGAAAATAAAAGGTGATACTATATGACTATTTTTGACTGTTTACAAAGAAATTAAAATTAGAATCAAATAAGAACCTCTTGAACATCCATTGCCCTAGTTTCCAATACATACACATATACAATGACCATTTTTTTCCAATAACATTAAAACTGCAATATGCAAGCATTGTAAGAAAGATAAAAAACGATGATAACACAAATAAGGATTTCAGGTTAATAGGGTTATTTATTCAGATCTTGTGAGTATAGTTGTCAATTGGGTAACATCTCCTTGTAAGAGCGTTGTCTTATTTCAACTTCTAATTAATTTCTTCCCTCCGTTTTTTCCTCTCAAAGAACTGAAAAGTGCTTCAATTGTGGAGGGAGAGGTACACTCCTACTAGGAGTGTACCTCTCCCTGTGGAAGAGAAAGAGGAGGAAAGTGAAGAGGCAAGAGAGGGGGGCATCGTGGTAGTGGCCAGGGGGGTGTACATGGTGGCCATGCTCACCACATCACCTTAAATTTTTATTCAAAATATTAAAATGGAATTAACTGTCTCTCATTCATGATATAGATGTCATTGCAGCAGATAAATTCAGCTATACCTGCAAATAAAAATTTCTCACCAAGCCTGAGCAACATACCAGAGAACATTTTCACAGGGAGAACTCAAGCAAGCAAAGTTAGCAAGTTGACAGGGAGAACTCAAGCAAGCAAAGTTAGCAAGTTCATGTATTACATTACGCTTGAACTAAACTTTTAAATTTTAAATATGCTGCCTTTCAAAACAAAAGTACACTGGTTATGATGATTTTAGAGGACCAAATCAGTGAAGGTATTTGCTTCAAGACTACCTTGCCATATAGCGATGCAAATTAAACTTCATTTTCCTAACCATTACAAAATGGACAGCCCCCAGTGCTGAGGATATAACCCATTGCCAAACCAAGCGTTTACGCAGAATTGTGAGAACTAATTCAGTCATTTCTCAGAAATCTTTCACCTTGGACTAGCTTGGAAATTTTTCAATAGAATTGAAAACCATCAACTATCACACACATGTTTAGTGATGTCTGTGGACATTCCACCACATAGGCTGATTTATGCATCGGTGGCACTGACTCGTAGGGTAACGTGTGTATTACATTGTACTGTCCAACAGCACCCCTCAAAACGGCTATCTCAGAGTTTCTACAATAACCTTGTTCTTTTTTAATTATTGGAAGTTCTGGATGGCGAAAACATGGAGCGGTTACAAAAAGTAAGGTCCACGAATTAACATACAAATTATTATCAAAGGTAAATATCTCAAAAACCAATTTTCGACCTCGTCGTTGACAGTCTTTATCAGAACGCGGCAGTGATAAAAGAAATGAGGAGCGAGTGGCTGACAAAACCAACTATGGGATACTTTTCATGCGACTCCTCGCGGACAAAGCTGCGAATTACTTGGTACTTACCTCTCCTGAATGAGTGAAAGTCGGTCATGAAGACTTGCGAGAAAAACTCCACCCTACGAAAGGCTGACACAAGATATCCAGTGTAAGATAGAACTTTTACGGCTAATAAGTGGAGAAATA
Organism: Pocillopora verrucosa; assembly: GCF_036669915.1. Classification (NCBI taxonomy): domain Eukaryota; kingdom Metazoa; phylum Cnidaria; class Anthozoa; order Scleractinia; family Pocilloporidae; genus Pocillopora; species Pocillopora verrucosa. Next base: position 11,242,631 of record NC_089317.1, read on the forward strand.
CAATGCGTTTACGTTTCACAGGGAAATTTGAAGTGAAGTTGTGAATTAGCGATTGCGTATGCATTCTGGGAAAGCTAAACGCAAGCTCTCATTGGAGCAATCTGGAGGTGTGACGGAGGTGTGTTCATAACCATGGTTACTGAAATGAACTTTTTCAACCTTCGCGGCGGGATACTTCAGGAGGGAAAATACTAACTCGTGTATTTGCTTCGACTGCATCTGATGGATAAACATTTAAAGCGGATATATTGCAACAACATCACATTGATAAACATTTCTATCTCTGAAACGTAATTTATTGGCTCCACTACCGTAAGTTAATAAAATATTCACAACTATTTACCAAGTTTTAACTCATCTGATATATGACTTTCATATATTCTTAACCATTTATTCATCTAAGCTAAGTTGCAAAATTTGCGACCTACTCCTCTTCTAAGTTTCTTAAAGTAAAGGAATATCGACAAGTGTTGTTTCAGGAAATATTGAATTCACCCTCTAGCAGCCAAGCTGTGAATGGTGTATACAAGTATCCTAATACACAGTGCAAGAATGAAAACCAAGGGCAAGGAGTTAGTTAAGATTAGCGACAGTTGTGCACACGTAATTTTTCCAGTTGCAGTAAATATCAATATCTGCTGTAACAACACAGTTAAAACTTTAGTGAGGTTAAACAAAAAATATATTAAGGAATATATCAATCAAGAGCTACACAGATTGGTTTACTAATGCCCTAGTTACAGATAATGATATTACCATTTTTTAATTGGAGGGGGGTTTACTCGTAAGGGAAGCTTGAAAGTACAGATTGTTTTTTTCAGCAAATTTCATGATGGATATTACTTTATACACATGCCTTAAGTTATTAGTAAAGCTGAGTTTCTCTGCTCATATAAAGTGACAGATGATTAAAAACTACATGGAATCAATTTTGTTTTAAATTGAAGAAATTTTCAAAGTTTCAGTGCGAAATAAAGATTTCATTATAATCCATCATGTCTACACCATGCTTCATTTTTGGTAAATCATTGCCTTTGGCTGGAGGAGTAAACTTCACAGACAGAAGCAGATTCTATGATATGACAAAATTTTTGTAAACTGTTGATTTAAACCAGATTGAAAGCCATAAAATTGCACCATCCAATCCATCCAAGACTGCTTCAAAGCAATAGATCAACACCAACCCTAAAGTCACTTATATAGTCTCATTTCAGTACAAAACTGGTAAACTTAACTCTCTCCTGACATGAATCCCAGGTTTTACAATCAAGTAAACGAAAGATTTTCTCAAGCCTTATTAAGTTTTAGAAAGTGGACAATGACCATTGCTTTGTTGTGTCCCCTTTGGATCTAATTTTCTTGATGTTTAAAAGCCGTATCTTGCAAAAACATAAAAATCCAAAGCAAATCTTGAAAGAATTACATAAGCCACATGTGCAGTGAGGAAAATGTCACTGTTCACACTGCACACAAGCATTTTAAAAAATAGCTGACTGTCAGTCCCAAACTGGCTTAAAGTTCTAATCTCAACACCAGGAGAGAAGCACTGGAAGGCATGACTTGGTTTACTCTTAGTATTTCCCCCTAGATTGATGTAGTCTTTTTCCTTCCATGTGATAAAGTTCAGTGCCTTAACACTTTTAAACTTAATGATTCTAAACATTAACTTAATTTTAAATTGTTTGTAGTTATTAATGTTACTGTAAGGTTGCTTTTATCGATTCATGACTGAAAAAAGAAACTGAATGAGAAATTGCAGTAGTAAACAGCCATCTAACAGTAAAAATCAATATTTCCTATGATGATTTTTGCATGTTACCACAACAACCATGACGATGAAATTGTTCCTAAAAATTAATTTTAGAATAGGTAATTTAACTTCACAATCACAAGAGAAATACTTCAGAGAAAACTTAATACACACATTAGTTTTTGAGTTAATACACTGGACTTTGGAGGAAATTATGGATTATAGTAACAGTTATAATACAACTCAGGTGGCATATTGTACAGTTATAAATCAATATATACAATATCAAAATGAAATATCTAAACACCTAAAAGTCAAATATGTGCTACAAGCTTTAGATCTGTGTCACCTAAATAAATTATTACGTTAATTGACACTTTAACTCCCAAGACCTCATTCATAAATCTCCTTACTGTCTGCCATACAGTTCTTGTGGTGTTAATTAGGAGAATTTGATATTGGATAAATTTTTAATCCCCTAACTGATATTTTTCCTTATTCTCATCACTTGTTTGCTTGATATTCTATTGATATTGTAAGGAGAAATTCTGTTTTGGTCACACATGGGAGTAAAAGGGTTAAACAAGCTGGTGGTTAAAAATAACTAAGCTACCATATTCCTTTCTGAATCATGATGATATTATTTCTGCCTTGAATATTCAATGTTACTTTCTGTGAATGCAATGAAGACTGCAAATTAAAATGTGTGTCTATCAAAAAATAGCATCAATGAAAAAAACCAGTATAGGCATCTATTTGAAGCATTGTTGCAATGAATAATACATATGGATGTCAACCTTAGGAAATTGCAAAACTTATGCTTTCTGATGGCGTTTTGCATCAAATCAATATTTTACCTCAAACATACCATTTTAAAACTTTGTTGGGCTAATTCACACAAAGTTATGAGCATGATACTTACCAGCAGATACAGTCCTTTTGCATATTTTAGCACCAATCTGGAAATGAAGAGACAAAAATCAACATCAGCTCATATAATAACATTCATAACATTTTGTATCAATTAAATGTTTAAGATTCTAATGACAACATCTATGCACTCTGTAGTTGTGTATTTAATTTTGTCACCACAAACAGAGCATTTGTTATATATATACAACATACGTGTACAATGCATTCTACTACTACCCACTGAAGCTGCATTAAGCAGACATGTGAGGCAGTGTGTCCATTAAACAAGTACCTCCATTAATGTAATTCCAGATAATTTAAATGTACATTACATGTTAGGTTTGTGTTAGATCAGTAGCACGATCCAGGGTGGCAAAGCATGTTTACGAAAACCATATTGAGCAAAAAAATATATATTTCAAACAAAACACTTTAAAACTTATATATCCTGTTAGATATAGTTAACCTCTTTGTATTAAACCAAAAATCGTGGTAATAGAGGAAGAATTTATTTTTTTATGGATTTTAGTATTCAGAAAAGTGAGGCGAATTCTTATGTAACGCGTAACATAATCTGACAAAGCATCAAACATATTCAAAAATTTCTTACTTAAAAATTTAAAATTTCAAAATAATTTTGACTTAGAAATACACTAGAAACATAGACTTTTCAATAAAATAGTTAAAATTGGAACACTGAATTGTAATATTCGCGCTACGAAACAATTTTCTCGGCGACCGAACATGTAACGCTGTTTATACAATATTGTACTATACTTCATAGTCACCAAGATTTTGTCGCAAAAAAAGCTCAAATCAGTTTAAAAAAATACATACAATAATTCTCAGATGATTTATTTTCTGTATACAAATTTTTATTCCATTTAATTCAAAGACAGCGTAAAAAATCCAAAAAGTCTGAATCGCGAACACATAAAATGCATAGAAAATTTACCTTAAAATTATTTATCCTCATCTCCAAAAAGGTCTGTGATAGCCGCGCTTAAAATGAAATTGCTCTTCAACTAGCAGATCTGTCATTCTCAAATTCTAAACTTTCTATCGGTACCAAATGTTCACGAATCTAACTCAATTTAACATCTAAATTTATGTCTTTTTTGAATCGCGAACATATTCGATCTTGGAACAGTATTGTTTGCATTGGTGTATCAGTTTACACGCGCAAAATAGTGGCAGTTTTAGAAATCTTCGCATCTAAACTTCGCTTCTTCCTCGCTTACAACAACCTTGTACATTACATCTAGAGGGGGTATACAACAATTAATTGATATACACCCATGAACAAACGATCGTTTGAGACTGGAAATTACTAGAGAACGTGACTTCCCTAGCGTGACTTCTTCCGTCGAGAATTTACACGCTTCGCTTGCGAAATATTCAATGGAAAACAAAAAATATTCTGCTGATCAATGGAGAAAAGAAAAAGAAGAAAAAAAGCTTAAACAACAAAGGGAATACTATGAAAGAAACAAAGAAGTTCTTGCACAAAAAGCAAGAGAAAGAATGCGCTTGCTTCGAAGCAAGAAAAAAACGCGACAGTCGCCGCAGTGAAAACACGCACATCTGCACAAAAGGCTGATGACAAAAGAGCCAACCGTGAGCGGAATGCTGCATCAGCTACCAAGAAGAAGGTTTTGAAGCAAAGAGAAAAAGAGAGGGAAGAGAAAAAGCGACAGCAAACTCGAGAAAGGGTTCGAAAACTTCGTCAGAATAGAAAAGAGTCATCATTTGCGCAACCGAAACCTGAAGTCAACATCACCACACCAGCTTTTAGTTCAAGGATGGCAAAAAAACGTGCAAAGGACAAGGTGTCCCCTGCCTTACCTCAAACCCCCGCAAAAAAGGCTGAAATTCTTCTGATGACTATAGTGCTGCTTATCAGAAAGGTTCCTTTGTCTTCAAGGGTAACTTTTTCCTAAGGGACAATATTATAGACATGACCTACAAGCTTGACAATAAACAAGCTATTGTGTATGCAAACACTGTCAGGACTATCTGTGGAGAACTCAAGAAATTAAATAGGCGTAGAAATGTATTATTCCAGCTTTTACCCAACCAGCATGAGGAAATTATGTCTTCTTTTTAGTTATGTAAATAAAACTGTGTTATTTCTAAACAGAATCGTGAATTTAAGCCTGCAAATGTGTAAATAGAATATATGACCACGCCTGCTATGCATTCTGGGTATTAAGTAATGAGGATAATTTAACAGATAACATCAAATATTTTCTCAAAAAGTAGTTCTTACAATAAAAGTTTATGAATAATCTATGTTTTGATGATTTTTTGGTAATTTTATGAAGTTGCTAGTTTTTCCCTAATGTTACGCATTTGTACCCCTGGATCTTGCAACTGATCGTTACTGCACATCAAAACTGTTGTAAGCACTCAAATGTTTTAAAAGAAAATGTGTCAGTGACATCTACATATGTATATTAAGTCTAAACAAGCAAATTGTTGTATTAAAGACATCATAGCTCTCGCTGTCTTTAACTTTGCAGAATAAGTCAGCAATTATGCTTAAATCATTAACCTCTTTCAACAAACACAGTTGAGTTTTCTATTTACTTTTTCTGCCTGTATATTGACCCTTCAACAAAACAAGACATGGTGATGATTTCCTTTCCTCAAAATTGATATCTGCAATCCTATAATGACCTGTAAAGCTTCCAATAGTAGTTTCTGTTGCAGAATACTTATTAAGGCTTTTCTCTTAATATTCAAAACAATTCCCTTTGATTGATAGAATATTCAATATTACTTTCTGTGAATGCAATGAAGACTGCAAATTAAAATGTGTGTCTATCAAAAAATAGCATCAATGAAAAAAACCAGTATAGGCATCTATTTGAAGCATTGTTGCAATGAATAATACATATGGATGTCAACCTTAGGAAATTGCAAAACTTATGCTTTCTGATGGCGTTTTGCATCAAATCAATATTTTACCTCAAACATACCATTTTAAAACTTTGTTGGGCTAATTCACACAAAGTTATGAGCATGATACTTACCAGCAGATACAGTCCTTTTGCATATTTTAGCACCAATCTGGAAATGAAGAGACAAAAATCAACATCAGCTCATATAATAACATTCATAACATTTTGTATCAATTAAATGTTTAAGATTCTAATGACAACATCTATGCACTCTGTAGTTGTGTATTTAATTTTGTCACCACAAACAGAGCATTTGTTATATATATACAACATACGTGTACAATGCATTCTACTACTACCCACTGAAGCTGCGTTAAGCAGACATGTGAGGCAGTGTGTCCATTAAACAAGTACCTCCATTAATGTAATTCCAGATAATTTAAATGTACATTACATGTTAGGTTTGTGTTACTGCACATCAAAACTGTTGTAAGCACTCAAATGTTTTAAAAGAAAATGTGTCAGTGACATCTACATATGTATATTAAGTCTAAACAAGCAAATTGTTGTATTAAAGACATCATAGCTCTCGCTGTCTTTAACTTTGCAGAATAAGTCAGCAATTATGCTTAAATCATTAACCTCTTTCAACAAACACAGTTGAGTTTTCTATTTACTTTTTCTGCCTGTATATTGACCCTTCAACAAAACAAGACATGGTGATGATTTCCTTTCCTCAAAATTGATATCTGCAATCCTATAATGACCTGTAAAGCTTCCAATAGTAGTTTCTGTTGCAGAATACTTAATAAGGCTTTTCTCTTAATATTCAAAACAATTCCCTTTGATTGATAGAGATAGGTAAAGAAAAAAACTTGAATGTAACTTGTACCTTTTAAGTAACTTCAACTTTGACTGGTTTAATCTTCCAATTTTTTTTTCAATGGAAACACTAGCTCTGAACCAAAAACAAGTTTCTCCTTTGTCTAATACTCTCCATAATTTTGTTCCTGTCATTAAAGTATAGTTTATGGCAGTATATTATTATATCCTTATTCTGTGAGGTCAGTAACACAAATTACCCAGCAATCTGAGCCAGGGATTGTTAGCTGCCTGAATGAGAGCATCTACTAACAATATTTGAGTGGCTTCCATCTGCTCAAAATTCAAGGAGCTGGCATCTGCCACTACTTAATTGGGGCAGCTGCCACCTGCACAAAAATTAGGGAGCTGGCACATGCTGCTTGGATGTCTAACATTTTCTCATCCACATAACAGAAAACTGCAGAGGTGGTATTTAAATCTTGCACACATCCTCATGCTCATTGATGACTTTGGGACTCTGCCCATTCCACCAGTCTTGTGAATGTTTCTTCTTAATATGCTAGTGAAAAAGCCTCCATTTCCTTACACCAATTAGCCAGCAAGCGCAGCCCTTGCATCTCTGTTTGTCTTGCCTGAGTAGTGGGTGTGTTTACCAGCTTTAATCTGTCATCATTTAATAGAACATCCTCATGAAATGCAAAATCAGGATCTGAACCTCTTTCACTTGCTGATTTTGCTCTTGATAATGCCACAAACAGAGTGTCAGGATTCTTTGCCTCAAATTCATACTTTCCAGGGTGAGTAACAACAACCAGAAAGCCTCACCGATGCCTACAGTCAGTTAGTGTCAACTGTAAAGTAATATTTTCTTTTCTTCTATAATTCTATGATTCCACAAAATGTCATGCACCTGTAAACAGTAAATATTCTTTACCCTCTGTAAAAGTTAAAAAAAGTAAAAAGGTAAAAGTGACACCATAGCCACCTTGAAATACAACTTTCCTGATAAAGTCTAAACAATACGAAATGATGTTTCATTAACAAACTGTTTTTCCTTTTGCCATTTCAAATAAAGTAGAAGTTCATAATTTGTTATCACTTGGTTCAGTATTGTAACTTCAAAGAAACCTTTTCTAATACAGTTATAGAAATTGTGCAGTGTTTTTAATAAACTTGTTCAAAACAAGGATTCTTTTTTCATAAAATAGATGTGGACAAGCAAAATGGAAAAAAAGGAAAAGGGTGGAAGAGATGGAATAATAAAATGAAGTGAGTAGTAACCTAACAACAACTGACATTACAATAAGCTGAACTAAAATTTGTTTTAAATGTCATTTTCCACAGTATTCAGAAATCTTAATTTATCATGCCCATGCAAAAGAAAATAAATTTTAGAAATAATATGGGTTCTGAGAAATATTCCTTAATCCATAACAAATAGAGATTATTCCATGGGAAAGTGTGCACAAATGAGTGGTATCACTTCAAAAAAAAAAAGTAAATGCATGAGCACAGTGAACTAGTGAGTTTTTTGATCAACACAACAAGTGGTTAAAAGTTGTTCAAGCACTTTCCATGGTATGATGATTGGAAGCTTACGACTGTGAAAATAAATTGGTTGTTCAATTAGAGTCACAAATGATAGTACTTAAGAGCATAAATCCTTATTTGTATTAAAATATATTCCATTTTTTAACAATTCTCTTATGGATGATAAGGATAATTTCTCAAAGATTAAAAGGTGAGAAGGAAAAAAGAAGGTGATACTATATCATTGTTTTTGACTCTTTACAAAGAAATTAAAATTAAATAAAGATCAAATAAAAACCCCTTGAACGTCCAGCATACATTGCATTTCCAATACATACACAAGTCATGTACAATGACTATTTTTTTTCCAATTACATAAAAACTGCAGTATGCAGGCATTGTAGGATAGATAAAAATCAATGATGATAAAAATAAGAATTTTAGGGTAATAGGGTTAATTATTTAAATCTTGTAAGTATAGTTGTCAATTGGGTAACATTTCCTTGTAAGAACATAGTCTTATTACAACTTCTAATTAATTTCTTTCCCTTTTTTTCCTCTCAAAGAAATAAAAAGTGTTTCAATAGTGGAGGGAGAGGCCACTCCTACAAGGAGTGTGCCTCTCCTGTGAAAGAGAAAGAGGAGGAGAGAAGGAAAAGGGGGGCATCATGGTAGTGGCCAAGGGGGGTATATGGTGGCCATGCTCACCACGTCACCTGAAATTTTAATTTAAAATATTAAAATGGAATCAACTGTCTCTCATTCATTTTATAGATGTTATTGCAGCAGATAAATTCAGCTATAACTGCAAATAATAAATTTTTTACCAAGCCTGAGCACCCTACTAAAAAACATTTTCCTGAGGTCCTTACAAAAGCAACTGATGGTCAATATTCATTGGTAGAACTAGAGCAAGCAAAGTTAGGAAGTGATTTATCAAATTGCACTTGGACTAAACTTTTAAATTTTAAATTTGCTGCCTTTCAAAACAAAAGTACACTGGTTATGATGGTTTTAGTGGATCAAATCAGTGGTGGTATTTACCTCAAGACTACCTTGCCATATAGTAATGCAAATTAAACTTCATTTTCCTAAATGTTAAAAAATGGTATAGCCCCCAGTGCTGAGGATATAACCCATCCCCAAACCAAGTGTTTATGCAGAATTGTGGGAGTTTTTGAGCAAATAATTGACAACTAATTCAGTCATTTCTCCTAAATCTTTTACCTAGGACTAGCTTGGAAAATTTTCGATAGAATTGAAAACCATCAACCATCATACACATGTTTAGTGATAATGTCCATGGACATTCCACCACAGAGGCTGATTTATACATCGGTGGCACTGACTCGTAGGATAACGTGTGCATTACATTGTACTGTCCAACAGCACCACTCAAAACGGCTATCTCAGAGTTTCCACAGTAACTTTGTTCTTTTTTAATTATTGGAAGCCTTAGATAGCGAAAATATTGAACAATTACTAAAGGAAAGGATCAAGAATTATCATACAAATTAATATCTAAGGCAAATAACTTAAATGACAACTTTTGTCCTCTTCATTAACAGTCTGTCAATATGCGGTAGTAAAAAAAGAAACAAGAAGCGAGTGGCTAACTGAAATAAGCAACTATGGAATACTTTTCATACGACTCCTTGCTGACAAAGCTGCAAACTACTTCAGACATGGTTTGATGCTACTCTGGTTTACAGATATAATTGATGTAACCTAGGAAGTTACAATTCGTAGACCCAACGTTTCGACTTACTTACCTTTCCTGAATGAGTGAAAGTCGGTCATAAAGACTTGCAAGAAAAACTCCACCCTACGAAAGGCTAGCACAAGATATCCAATATCAAATAGAACTTTTACGGCTAATAAGAGGAGAAATACAACGCATCTACGTTTCACATGAAAATTTGAAATGAAGATAAACTTGTGGTTGGCGATTGCTTGTGCATTCTGGGAAAGCTTAACGGAAGCTCTCATTGGAGCAATATAGAGGTGTGACGGAGGTGTGCCCATAACCATGGTTACTGAAATGTACTTTTTCAACCTTCGCGGCGGAATACTGCAGGAGGGAAAATAGCAACTCGTGTATTGGCTTCGACTGCATCTGATGGATTAACATTTAACGCGGATATATTGCAGCAACAACATCACATTGATAAACATTTCTATCTCTGGAACGTAATTTTATTGGCTCCACTACCGTAAGTTGATAAAATATTCACAATTATTTACCAAGTATCAACTCATCTAAACTCGAGACCTGCTCCTCTTCTAAGTTTCTTAAAGTACAGGAATATCGACATGTGTTGTTTCAGGAAATATTGAATTCACCTTATAGCAGCAAAGCTGTGAATGGTGTATACAAGTATCCTAATACACAGAGCAAGAATGAAAACCAAGGGTAAGGAGTTAGTAAAGATTATCGATATATGCGACAGCTGTGCACACGAAATTTTTCCAGTTGCAGTAAATATCAATATCTGATGGAACAACACAATTCAAAGTGAAGTTAAACAAAAAAAATATAAAGTAGTGAATCAATCAAAATCTACACAGTTCGTAGGTAATAAATGAGAGTTAACGAAAGAAGTACATTGGCTCTATATATCTATATTTATATGTAGTGATAGTCAAAAAGTTACTAAGTTGAGGTTGCTGGCGCATATGTAATCAGACTACACTGTAATAAAAATTATCAACAGACTGCAAATGCAGGACTTGCTTTATGTGCTGCCTGATACGAAGACACAAAACCCAATCGGGGATAAAAATTGGGAACGTATTCCCCTACCACATGCAGCGGCACAAACTCTGGGGGTTAGAGGTGTAAATTATAAAATAGTGATCAATACATTTTGAAAGATTGAGTATTGAGCTAAATACAGTATAACCATCAATCCTTGTGAAAAACCTTTACAACAATAACGCAATTATTAGGGCTCCAAAACATATATGATATCACTAACTGTAAACAGTATTTTGCTAACTTCCATTTTAACAAAATTGTTGTCTTAAAGTAACACTTAGAAAGAAAGATCTCAAGTATTCATTCCACTAGATAATTTAACAACATTTATATCTGATATATATTGGTATACTAATGCCTTAGTAACAGATAATGATATTACCATTTTTTAATTGGAGGGGGGGTAATTGTAGGGAAGCTTGAAAGTATCTACAGATTGTTTTTTTCAGCAAATTTTATCGTGGATATTGTAGTATACACATGCATTAAGTTATTATTAAAGCTGACTTACTGTGCTCATATAAAGTGACAGGTGACTAAACACTACAAAGAATCAATTTTGTTAAATTGAAGAAATTTTCAAAGTTTCAGTGTGAAATATTCTCATTATAAAATTCTCATTATAATCCATCATCTTAAATTGCTTCAAACATGATGTAAGATGAAATTATGAGTTGTATGTCAAGTAAACTTTTAAAAAATAATTTTCCCTTTAAACAGATATCACCAGGATTTGGAAAAACAAAATGATAATCAGCACGTCTATATATATAATCATAAACAATTAACTATCCTTTACAAAAACATTTACTACTAAAAAACAGTTATAGAGTGTCTTATGATTTTTTCCCTAGCATACAATTTAATGTAAGCATGTACCTCCCAGTATTGCCTAAACCATGCTTCATTTTTGGTAAATCATTGTCTTTAGCTGGAGGGGTTAACTTCATAGACAGAAGCACATTCTATGATATGACAACATTTTTGTAAACTGTTGATTTAAACCAGATTGAAAAGCCATAAAATTGCACCATCCAATGCATCCAAGACTGCTTCATAGCAATAGATCAACACTAACCGTATAGTCACTCATGAAGTCTCATCTCAGTATGAAACTTGTGAACTTAACTCTCTCCTGACATGAATCCCAGGGCAATCAGAATCAAATAAACAAAGGATTTTCTCAAACCTCATCAAATTTTGGAAAGTGGACAGTGACCATTGCCTTGTTGTGTCCCCTTTGGATCAGAATTTTCTTGATGCTATTGCTGTATCTTGTAAAAACTTAACGATTTTAAAAATTAACTTTATTTTAATTTGTTTGTGGCTATTAGTGTTATTTAACTGTTGCTTTTATTGATTCATAATTGAAATAAGAAATTGAATGAGAAAATGCAGTAGTAAAAGCCATCTTACTGTAAAAATCTATTTCTTATGATGATTTTTACATGTCACTGCAACATCCATGACAATGAAATTGCTATTAAAATTACTTTTAGAATAGGAAATTAAACTCCTCAATTACAAGAGAAATACTTCAGAGAAAACTTGATACACACATTAGTTTTTGAGTTAATACTCAGGACTTTGAAGGGAATTATGGATTATTGTAACAGTTATAATACAACTCAGGTGGCATATTGTTATAAATCAATATATACAATACCAAAATGAAATATCTAAACACCTTAAAGTCATACACATGCTACAAGCTTCAGATCTGTGTCACCTAAATAAATTGTTACATTAATTGACTCTTTAACTCCCAAGATCTCATTCTTAATTCTCCTTACTGTTTGCCATACAGTTCTTGTGATGTTAGTTTGGAGAATTTGATATTGGATAAATTTATAATACTCTAACTGATAATTTTCTTTATTCTCATCACTCGTTTTCTTGATATTCTATTGATATTGTAAGGAGAAATTCTGTCTCGGTCACACATGGGAGTAAAAGGGTTAAACAAGCTGGTGGTTAAAAATAATTAAGCTACCACATTCCTTTCTGAATCATGATGTTATTGTTTCTGCTTTGAATATTCAATGTTGCTTTCTGTGAATGCAACAAAGACTGCAAATTAAAATGTATGTCTATCAAAAAATACCATCAATGAAAAGATCCATTATAGGCATCTATTTGAAGCATTGTTGCAATGAATAATACATATGGATGTCAACCTTAAGAAATCATAAAACTTAAGCTGTCTGATGGTGTTTTGCATCAAATCAATATTTTACTTCAAATATACCATTTTAAAACTTTGTTGGGCTAATTCACACAAAGTTATGAGCATGATACTCACCAGCAGATACATAATCCTTTTGCATATTTTAGCACCAATCTGGAAATGCAGAGACAAAAATCAACATCAGTTCAAATAACATTCATATAACATTTTGTATCAATGAAATGTTTAAGATTCTAATGACAACATCTATGCACTCTGTAGTCAGGTATTTAATTTTGTCGACACAAAACAAACAGAGCATTTGTTACATACATGTACAATGCATTCTACTTCTATTCCCTGAAGCTGTGTTAAGCAGACATGTGAAGCAGTGTGTCCATTAAACAAGTATCTCCATAAATGTACTTCCAGATCATTTAAATGTATATGAAATGTTGGTTCTGTGTTACTGCACATCAAAACTGTTGTAAGCACTGGAATTTTTTGAAATAATATGTGTCAATGACATCTACATATGTATAAGTCTAAACAAGGAAACTGTTGCATTGAAGACATCATGAACATAAAAAGCTATTAATAAAATGTATGGATTAGTATGTGGTCAGCTATAGTTTGCTTTTTCTGACTTTGCTCTTTGTACCATGACCTGACTGGCCTAGCTTGAAGAAATGTTCAAGTCTAAAGTACTGTCCAGTGTAGCACACTAGAATTCATGCTCATTCAGGATGATAGAACTAACCATAACTAAACCAAGAATTACAATCAAACTTAACTGGAAATATCGTGATCTTTCTTTATAAATCTTGTTGTTTGACATATAAATGACACAGATGATAAGTCATGAAATCAAGATAAATTATTTCATAATACATAATCTGTGTGATTTGTGTGAGTGATACACTTTGTCATATATCAAAAGATGGATCAGTCCATGATCTAGAGAGGGTGGTAAAGGGATTATTTATTGATTCCTGTTATTTCAATAACATTAATTTGAAAGCTTTTGAGAAATAAAAATTAATAATTTTAATGCTGCTTGTTCATATAGTACCTTGTGATGAGGACATATTAACTTTAGGCAATGAGTATGAATATTTTTACATTAATTTTGTTCCTCATTCCTGAGACACAGAGACAAATAAGGTTGAATTTTTTATTCACTTTTTCTGCCTGTAAAAGACCTTTCAACAAAACAAAACATTGTGATGATTGAAATATTCCTATCCTAGTTCCCATTCTATCCTAGACTAGTTCTTCCGCTTCAACAGGAACATCTTCCTCTTCCTCATGAAAAACTGTCTTTTGGAGGTCCTGCAAGGAGTTGTGCCTTTTCAACCTGTGCCCTCACAAAAGCTGGACAATCAGTGAAGGAAGGAAATTATTTTAAGAAAAAATTATCTAAATCTTCAATTTAAACGAATCAGTTTGGTTAATAGAAGTTAATATAATGATTTGAAATTGTAACTCTGGTGTCACTCTGATAGCCCACACATCTCTGCATGTAATAAGGTATATTTTCATTGGTTCAGTTAATGGTAGTTGACGGCACATGTCACTTTTTGCTCAGAATCTGTCACTCAGACAGCCCACATGTACCTGCACGTAATTTCATTTTAATTGCAAGCAATAAATATGTTTGTGTATTACAGCAACTTGATTAAAGCATTGCTGTGGCCAAAGTGAGCGAAGGAGCCAGAGGCACTACTAGAACCAGAAATGGAAAGCAAAGGACATTGAAACTTTCACCTATGTCACTTAGCAAACATGTTAATATTTCATCCCAAGATGGTGGAATTTTTATCCCATGTCTCAGTAGTTGTGGACTTTCCTACAAAGAGAAAAGCTTCCTGATAGAACACAAAAGCAGTAAGACCTGTTTCATATCGGTAGATTGATTTGCATATTACAGCCACTGTACATGCAACATGCAACATGCAAATGCTGTGATAGAGTGAAATCAACTACAAGACTGTATGACTTAAGCTAGAGAGTTAGTTTGTATGCTCAAATGTTGACATCTCAAATCTACAAAGTGTGTGAACTGACTTCTACACATAGAAATGTTTATAACATTTAGCGCGTTCCCAGCACAGCAGACACGGGGTGCAGCATAATTGGGTCCACCAGGTCAACCACAGTGAAGTACAAGACGGACAGCAGACTCTTACACACATTTATTGGACTAAATCATGTAATCAGGCTAGGCGACTTGTTACAGCACTTGCAGTGAAAACTAAAAGGAATGCATGATCTGTCTAAGCTAAGGAAACAAGCTAAACTACAAATCTGACAACAGAAAACACAACTAATGATCGTGACTTATGTCTGATCTTGGCTCCGGGGATGAACTCCAAGTTGTAAAAAAAAACTCTGAAAGACTCCTATAAAACTCCTCTTTACTTCAGGGACAACTCCTTAAAACTAAAATGTTTGCATGAAAAAAGGCCTTATATACTTCTATGATATAAAGGAAACTAAACTGAGATAACTCTTTGTGTGGCTAGCCAAAGGATGTTTTATAATCACACAATCAAAACGAAACAAGGCTACATTTTAAGAAAACAAAAGGTCATGTAATGTTCAAAAGCATTCTTTGTACAGTGACGTGACAACATTTGCGAACTGACTTCTACACATTTGGGAACTGACTAGAGACGCTTGCAAAACAACCGTCAGCAAAATGACCAACATTCACATGGACATGTACATCTTCATTAAAGCCTTTCATCCTATGACTGACTATATATAGCATCAACATCATCCCTGGATCAAACTTTATGATAAGAAGAATAAAGGAAATGATCACCAACTTAAGAAGTTCTTGATTGTTAAACAAATTCTCCTTATCAGTACCTTGGAAAATATCTAGAGAACACTAGGGAGAATATGTCTAATGATGTTTGGGTGTAAAGGATGAAATTTTGAGTCCAGGCTGGCATTCACAGAGACATATTCAGCTATGTAAAAATCAAAACAATTAATGAAGAGATTCATAAAATTCACATTTACATGACCTTGTTATTTTAAGTCTACTCACCTGAATCATGTTCCAATTGCTCACTCTGGAGAGAGAACACATCGCTACTCTCATTTTCAGGCATATCACTTTGATCTTTGTGCGATAAATGTAAACATAACATTGCAGTACTTTCAGGAAATTTAGGGAGCAACAGTCTAATGTAAACGTACAGATTTTACCAACATAATAAAAGCAGATGTAGATGGAAATGAGATGTCACTGTTGAACAACGATATTTGAGAAACAACGGCCTAATTTCAGCGTGACAGACTGCTGACGAAACTCCAACACCGAAGCGAGGCTCCGAGGAATACGGCGCGAATAATGAAAACAAACACACCACCGCAAACACTGCAAGGAAAGCCATCTGCGTTTGATAAATCGGGAATTCTCGGCGTTTTTTGGGGTCCATTACAGTTTATTTTTGCGTGTACCGTGGTCAAGTATTGTGCTATTGCTCTTTGTCGTAGTAGGAGTAAGAAAAGACCGGATCTCAGATATTTTTGCTTTCCTACAAGGCCCAATGAGCGTAAGTAGTGGGAAGTTTTCTATAAGCGAGCAGATAAAAATTCAAGACACTCGGCGATCTAAGAATCTGTTCATTACATTTTAAGGAAAGTGACATCGAGATTTCAATTTCTGGTTGAAAAAGTGTACGTTCAGAATGCTATCCGACTATCTTTGACCCAAAGAAATCTACGAATACTGTTAGTTCGCGTTCGAAGCGTCTTGCCGATAGGAGGAGACAGTATGATGAGCAAACGCAAGCCAAGAAAGTTTGTCCTAGAAAGCTCGATGTTGAGGACTCCATAGAGACTTGCGTGGACTTTAGTGCTGATGCGACTTCAGTAAACCATGATCACTCGCACTTTTGCAGCCAGGAACAGGCAACACCGTTCTACGCCATGAGGATCTGGTCCAGAACATGTCCATCTTTGAAAAGTTTATAACCCGTAAGGCTTTTAAAGATTTTAAGGTTTCTTCAGAGTACTCGTCAGTCTTTCCCAGAAGATAGTTGCATATATCTGGAGAGGTGAACTCTGGAAATATTGTGAGGTTCCTACTACAGTTCGATTTCAATATGGATGCTGGGTCTGGTAAAACACCCTCGTCTGTAGCAAGTAATTCGGCCATGATAAGATTTTCATTTTCACTTTCCTCTTCAGACACTTTCGCGAGCTCCATTGAATGAGCATTAAACGCCAGCTCAACCAACTCGGCCTTTCTTTTACACTTTCCTTTGAGGATGTTTGTAGCGACCGACAAAAGCGAAGCACATTTTCAATGACAACTAGACGCATATTTGCGTTCACTCGGGCTTTCTGTTGGAAAGAAACTTTGTTTTTTTCTTTGTGCCTACATGGGCCTGAGTTCCTGTGCAATTATTGATTTATCCTGTAATTGTTTTCTGTCTTGCTATACCAGAAATGTAGGTTTCTCACACATTTTTTACAGAGAGCTGAAAACAGCATTTGTCTTGTAGTATAAAGACCCTTTTCTGGGGTGGGGTGGGGGGAGTTAATGCCATACATTAATAGCTATTACTTCAATACATGTTACTCAACATTATTTCCATTTTTTTTTCTTTTTTGAGTTTTGACTTGTAGTGGACTGAGCCATCCGCCAAATAGGCTGTCTTCTTATGTTTTATTTTCCTTGGTTAGCAAAAGATTGCAAGCTGAGAAAGCTTTTAATTATAAACAACCCCAAATGTTAGGGTGATGGCTATTAACCCATGCAAGAAAACCAATTGCTTATTTTTCTATGCTGATAGAAATTGTCGATGATGTTAGAAAGTCTGGTCTGTTGAACGTGATTGGTCTGTTTAGCCGTGATGTGATTGGCTGGAAGACTCGTGTACAGTTTTTTAACAGTCATTGGTCGGTTTCGATCCGTCTGTTGTTTGGGTATCCGCGGGTTTCGCCCATAACGAGTTTCGCCCAAGAAGCGTTTCGCCCATAATGAGAATGGTTTCGCCCAGGCATAAATTCGATTCGATTAAGCTTTTCAAATTCTTTTGATAAGGTTTGATTGAGATTTTTTGTGCAAGACGGTAATTTCCTTTAAGTTAAAGCTTTCGTACCGCACGCTTCGTCGGAGTAGTAAAGCTATTCCACGCGCGCGCACTCATGAACTTGACTAGTTTCTATCTCTTTTCCAATTATATGTTGCCGTTACCTATGTCAGAAATACAATC
The DNA here is from genome assembly GCF_036669915.1 of Pocillopora verrucosa. Taxonomy (NCBI): domain Eukaryota; kingdom Metazoa; phylum Cnidaria; class Anthozoa; order Scleractinia; family Pocilloporidae; genus Pocillopora; species Pocillopora verrucosa. Next base: position 11,260,713 of record NC_089317.1, read on the forward strand.
TTTAACTCTCGATTCCTTTGTTTTAGTATTCACGAAACCGTATTCACATGTATTCATAAGCTGGCGTGCGGAACTTATCTTCCGTGTACAAAAGATTTGCAACGATGATATGTTCCACGCGCAAGTGTTTTCAAAAGCGTTTAATTTAATTCTCGAGAAGAAAAGTGATGCAAAAAAATCATAGCAATGCTTTTACGACAAACGGAAGTCTCTGTAGTATTTCGTGCGCGA